>NW_025110259.1:425123-432777 GCF_011392965.1 Frieseomelitta varia
AAAAAAAAAACAAGAAAAAAGAAAAAAGATACATCTTTTCATGGCCGAGTGTATTCCTTAATATTAAAGCATTGAAAGAATTAACGTACATAGACTAATGAGCCATTAAGTATCGACTCTGAGATATCGATAACTTGTCCGGTTACTTTTTGATCGCGCCTCCGTTGTACTTGCTCACACGTTCCCCATGAACGACGATTCAACGTTCCGCGTTTCGGTTTCAGTTTCGATCGCCTATTGAAATTATTCAATACGTGCAGCAGGCATACGCAGTCGGGCTAGCTGTTTCGCTGTATCGCTCGCTTCATCTTTTTCGATCGCGTCACTTTTAATTTAACTTTGTTGCGCCGGGTTAGTTCACGTTTCATTTAATCGCGAAACACTGTGAAACAGCGAGAGAGAGAGAGAGAGAGGGGGGGGGGCAGTAACTCCGCAGCCAAACGATTTTTGGTGTTATTTGCGTTAAACTGCGTGGAAATCCTGCCTCCAGTTCGAGAGGGAGTGCGCTTATTTACGTATGGAGAAAGGCTGAGCAGAAATAATAGAAATGCCGTGAGCTACCTCGATATGCAGCATATTTTTTTCTTTTTTTGTATCTTTTCTTCTTTTTTCTTTCATTGAAAAGCGAAAATCTGATAGAAATTTTGTTCGGTTTAAATCCGTACGAAGTTCGCTTTTCAAGGCGAACAATTCAACGAACGATTAAATTTTCGACAAAAGAATCTTCCTCTCTGCTTCCAAACAAACCGAGTTTCACCAAGTTTAATGCCGAGGTGATTCGTGAAGCGTCAATAATTGCACCGGCGTGTGAAGTCTTCAAACAATTGAATCAAGACGAGTGCTTTTAGTACAGCAAACACTTACACTCGCGTTTTAATTGTATTAATTAGCCATTGGTCAGTTTATTGGAATTTGTTCCAGCTTGTTAATCGTAAGTCGCTAACTGATGCTCTTTTGGAAAGTGAACATCTCATAGAAAAACGTTTATTTCAATTCTTAAACATAAAATGTTTCTTGAAAGAAGTACATGAAAAAAATTACATGAAAAAAATTTAAATAAATTCTTTTTTACAGAGTGGGGCATAAATAATCCCACCATGCAACTAACGTTTTAAATGAAATTCATTGAAACACATTTTTAGGTGAGTCTTTAGGTGAAAATATCCCATCATACATTAACTGTCAAAAAAAAACAAAAAAAAAAAAAAAAAAAAAAGGAAAAAAAAAAAAATAAAAAAAAAAAAAAAAAAAAAAAAAAAAAAATGCGGGACAATTCTAAACTTATCTAACCTTAAAAGAGTTAAAGCATAAAATTTCTATCAGAGACATGAAAGTCGAAAAAATAGAGAAACTTTATAATATAATGAAATGCGAGCTTTTATTTATATAGTTTATGAAAAATTATTTAAATCTTTAAAAATACACTGTTTCTTATACCTATAAAATGTCTAACAAAAATTATACATTGATCTAGTGTTGAATCTATTTTATAATTATATTATATATGAAGAAACACTAAACTATGAAATCGCAAACTTGTGGATTATGTTACATTTATTTTTATTGAAAAGTTCAATTAATAATAATTGCAACATTCCAATATTAAATTTCTGAAAAAAAAAAAGATTCGAAAGCTATCTATTTAGTTGTCATTAGAACTTTTGTTCACATTTCTAAGAATATAGCTAAGAAGATAGAGTATCGGTAGAAAATTATTTTACCTACCAAATATAAAAAGCAAATTTCCTTCAGATGCGTGAAAGTTCACAACCTAACTGAAATCGTGAAATGAAACTTTTAACTGGTGTCATGAGGGCCATAGAATGACTATTAAAATTTCGAATTATGCAGTATTCATTTTGCAATCTTTTCATTCAATTAAGTCGTTTTAATTCTTTGAAATTAAATTAGATTAATGAATTTATAACTTTACAAAGAATATGATATACAAAGTAAAATCTGATATCTCAAATTTCTTAATAATCTAACATGAATTACATAGATTATTAATTTAGACACAGAGATACTAGTCGAGGGTTTGAGTGGATACTAGTTCGAAACTTTGAGAAAGAGAAACGTCGAAAGTCTCGTCCGATTCGAAATTCATCTAAATTAGCGCGAGTCCGAGGTAAAAATCGCAGCGTTGACGATCGTCGTTAACCACTTGCGCTGGCAACTGATTGCGGACCATAACGAACGACCAAGCAACCGTACACAATAATTCGTCGTTTTCTTTTCGAACTCGTCGGTGATGATCTATCACCGGATAGAAATTATTGAGAAGTAATTTAACGAATTTACTACTTGCTTTGCCTCGGTTATACTTAAATATCACTTAGAACTGAGAAATCATTGCAGTTTTGGGAGAAAATCGTGGCACGTCGTTCCAGCGCAAGAGGTTAAGCGGATAACCAATAGCGAAACCAGTAAACTGAGAAAAAGACGAGAAGCAGAGAGTAAAAGGCGATAGAGATGGCTCGATGGATTAGAGAAGCTTTTCCCTGAGCAACGATTCCAAAGTGGCGCGATATCGTCCCGTGAATGGCAAGCAATTCTGACGACGAGACGCTGCCCTTAAGAACGAGTAATCGATCGTATTGTACGATGGCCCTGCACGCTTGCGATACGCCCGGAGTGCTCGGCTCTCCATCGGCAAATCTATTACATTATCGGCGTTCAAGGTACGCGACGTGTCGATAGCGACACTCGAAATTTCCAACGTGATGCGAGACACGCGAATACATTCACGCGAATTGATTCGCCCTCGACCACCGTGCTCCGGCTTGTTTTCGTGTATGCTGTTCGAGGCACCGACTTAAGGAGGTAAGAGAGTGATCACGTTGCACGTGGAAACGTATTGAGCTGATATATAAGGAGACGGAACAGGTATTGTGAGAAGAGAACTCTGTGAAAGTGTGTTACGATAGATTCCAAGTGAAGATGCTTTTGTATGAATTGTGATGTTTGAACGTTTCATTTGTAACAATGTGTACGTGGTAATTTTATAAATAAAATTGTCTGCATCGCGGAGGTATTACTTTTACATTACTGACTTTAATTCATAATAAAATGTTCAACGCATCAACCACCGGTCGCGTTTCAACTAACTTTTCATTCGCTCTAATTAGACTCTAGATTACAACGAACAATGGAGCGCATAACTGAATTTATAGAACAAATATGAGCTGTATAAAATATAATATGTAACGCATTTTGTGCTCTTCTATTATCGTCGAACATAATCATAACCCAGTAAATGGAAGTAATTATTATCGTAGAATATTAATACATTCGTCGTACGACGACCGGTAAATTTGAACGAGTAATGTGATATGAAATAATTAATATTAACAAACGTGAAGAGTATCAAATTTTTATAAAGCTGGAAAATGAATTCTCCCTTAGAGAGGTTGTTAATTTTACGAATTAATTCGTACGAGTATTAAATGAAAAGTAATTCGTAGCTCATCAATTGTTTGTACTGGTACGTTGTGATTCACTCATTTCTTGACATCTCCATTATGTATGTATTTAGTAGGCGAGAAACAATTAATCATGCCGTGGTTTGCGAAATGGAAACGTGTACCAGCTATTCGTCGACACGGTTTAAGCAACATGATCTGAATATGAGAGGTCGGGTTTTCAGGTCTCTCTGTATAATTCTTTATATAACCTAGATTTCACCCGTTTCCACGTTTTTCTGAAATTAGACGAAAGTTTTCAGACTTGAAAAATTAACAAAAAAGAGGGAAAAAATGATTAAACGAAACAGAAAATTTCGAATGTTATTTTTGTACGTTATTCATCAATATTCATTTTCGTTAAAATTATAATAGCGAAGATATTTCATTTTATTCAGACTTATTGAAAATGTATATATACTCTTTTTTTTCTATTTCAATTAAGGATAGGGAGTAGAAACTGGAGATTTTTGAAAATTTTTCGATGAAATAGGATTTACAACGCTAAGGGATTTCGACTTTTTATTTCTTTTATAAATTTTAGAAATTTTCCATAAAAATATACAAATTACATAACATAGCAATTATAATATAAATTAATATATAATATATAATAAATTAATATAATATTTAAATATATATTTATAAATTTATTATATAATATTAATTATATTATAAATTTATTGTGAACTTATTTTTATAAACCAAAGTCATTTTTTCGTAAACAGTTAATAAATTTATTAATTACTTTTATTAAATTAAAAATATATCGTACATTCACATATCTGACGTAAATTTTATATTTTGATCGTTAGTAGTTCTGTAGTGTCAGTTCCCGAGATGTTCGATAACAAATCGAAACTATCATTCGAGTTCGACGTTCCAAATTACCATGCACAGTATGAAACAATAAACAATATGCGCGCCAGTGATTTAGGAATTTACGTAACAGCTCGAGACTCAGATGTTCCAGGATTAATTATACCGACTTATCTGCACAGCTCGAATCTGATTTCACCCGAAGAAAACGCTCGTCCATGTCTCGATCTTCTCGTTAAACGAGATAGCTCGCCGTTTCGCGAGTCGACGAACCATCTTTGAAAAATCGGATACGAAAAGTTGGATTAGTTCTGCGAGCAGAGTCCGATACGCTGGTATAATTTTCGGGGAATGGCCAGGTATCTCGAAGCCGCGATGCTGAATCTTGTACCTAATTCAGTTCCGTATTTTGATGCAATGTACCGGCTCTGTAGATTGTTTCGTGATGATTTTACTTGCAAAAGGAACCGGGAATATGCACGTGGCGACGAGAATGTGGCAGCCACCAAGGTTACGAGGAGCGCAAAGCAACCAGGCAAAATGTATGCGCGCTGCGAGTAATTTAGGGAAATGGGAAGTGTTGGATGAAGTATTGATATTAATTTATGAACGAACACGTTGAAGTAAATCCCTGAGTTCCCTAGTTTCGCGATGCCTCCCGCTTCGTAATAATCTTCGTATAATTCCATTGGACTTCCGTTGATAAAAGAAAGATTATGCGTACGTGACGCAAAGAGATCGCGGCGAGCGTGGCTCGGAAAGAAAAAGAGAAATGCGAGAATCAGTGTCTCGAACAAAAAAATAAGCAGCGTAATAAGTGTTGACATGTTGCTGAGAATTTATGAATTGCAATCTTTAACATAACCTTTCGGGAAACTAACGGAACCACCTGATTTAGCTTTAGAATAGAAAAAAAACAGATCTGAGATATTAGATCTCTTTGTCTTTGTTGCTCAAAATGAAAGAATTGTGAAGAAAAATAAAGTGTAATTATTGATTTCAAATATGGATTTTGATGATGTACGTAATTTTTCGCTGACAGTTATCCAACGTAATAAATACAACAAGTATAAATAATCAAACATAATAAAATATAATTAAACGGAATCAAGTGTCGAAATATCATATTGATGTGGTCAAAGAAGATGATTTGCGATATTACGAGAATGATTCAACAATTAATATTCCGCAAAATAAAAATATTTCTACTTCTACGATTATTAACTTTAAACGATTTATATTGTTTTATAATGTAAATTTCGAAATTCTTACTGGTGATGATGTATGTATTTAACTATTAATTAGCATTCTTATTGGTAAAAATTTTCAGTGTAGTTATATTATCTGTTAAAACAATAATGAAGTTTTTATTATATTATTTGTCAATATAATTCCCTTGCTCGTTGATGTATCTGGTTCATTTTTGTAGAAGCTTATCACGCTTGCACTGCTCCTTCAATTTTTTGTGTATTGATCCTGTTCTGTTTTTATACGTAACAGTTGTGCGACTATATTTAAATTTATCTGTTCACTTGTATATACACATTATGTTAAGATAGAACACTGTGCTAAGAGTTTTCCATAGATTCCAGCTTTCAATACTCATTCAAACCACAAAAATCGAATAATAGCACGCTAAATGATCTATTGTTACTATCATCATAAATCAACAAATTATTCATGTGCTGAATCGAAGTATAGAAGTACAACATTTATTAATAATTTAATTTTTAATTTAATTTAATACAATTAGTATTAGACAAAATACTACCATGCATATAAATATATGTATAAAATAAAATTTCCATAGGCGTAATGAGGGAAATTTTAAAGTATCAAGTTTTTTAAAAAGATGTTTTGTTTGTTATGCGTCTAAAATTACTTTAACATTTTTCCAAAGCGTTCTTATAAATTTTGTAATACGTTTTTATGTCTCAAGCACGTAGCAATATTATTTATGATGGATGTTATAATCATTTTAACATCAGATTAAAATGAGGATTTATCTCAAAATCAATTGAAAATTTCGATTAGATTAAATTAAACATAATTTTTCATTTTTTATGATGTAAATAATTATCTGCTGTATACTGTCCTTTATAATTATATTTACTTATTTTTGGATCATATCAATTTTAATATAACTAAACGTTTTTATTAGTTATTTGTATAATTTGATTACTTTTTTCCTTTTTTTCGAAGAAACAATAATTTTAAGTTACTGTATTTCTCAGATATCTCGCGGTCTTTGAAGAAATAGAACCACAAGCGTGCATTGCACGGTTAAAGTGAGAAATATGAAACGTGAAAGAAATAAAGAGAAATGTTCGTTAGTTGATTCATTGATCCTCGATAGTGCGGTGATGTACTTCTAACGTGCAGTCAAGTTGTTTATAGTTGAAGAATAAGACTTCAACTTTCAAAAATTGTGTAAAAGTTGGAAAATAAAAGTTAAAATATTGATTACTCGAACCATTTGAACATGAGCTTTCTTCAGTGTCTCAATATCAATTGTCCTACATCATATAAACGTCGTCCACTTCTTTTTAACGTTCCACGTAGCATTCATTTCATTGCATTCAAAAATTATGAATCAAGTATCCAAAAATTGTAGTGTACAAAGTCTCGAATACAGTTTCGAGACTTTGATCAAGCACATTGATCGATCGTTCGATAAAAGAGTATTCGAACAAACGCGAGGGGCGCTCGAGCAAATCTCGCGCAAGGTGAAATATCAACCTATTATGACTATCCTGAGTAATGCCTGGAAATCCTCGTGCAAATGTGAAAGTTTCCTAAAATTCGCCTGAAATTCCGAAAACAAACTGTAGGCAGGAGGATCGATTGAATTAACACTGGAGATCGCCCGGGTGTTCGAGCGATTTAACCTACTTCTGCGAACGAAAATTTACGCTGCGAGAAAAAGAGAGAGAGAGAGAGAGAGAGAATTTTGGAATGCTTGTATAAATCCAATCAGTTTTTTGTGTCACGAGAACGCGAACGACGACCGATCGGCGAGGAAACGAAGTTACGAAAGACGCCTGGCTTCGCGATTCTTGAATTCCTGTAACGAAGCGATGGGAATTGTTGCACCGTGACCGTTTTAACGGACCATAACGAGTGACCGAACCGTATACAATAAATCGCTTTCTTTTTGGATTCGTCGGTATGATATCAACGGATAGAAATTATTGAGAAGTAATAAATTTATTACTTGCTTTGCCCATTTTTGTTTTACTTAAATATACTTGAAACTGAGAAAATATTACAATTTTGGGACAAAAAGTTCTCGACGTGCGTGGCAGGTCATTCCAGCACAAGAGGTTAACTCTTTGAGTCGGCAACTGATTGCGGACCATAACGAGTGACCGAAC
>NW_025110259.1:432870-447050 GCF_011392965.1 Frieseomelitta varia
TGCCCATTTTTGTTTTACTTAAATATACTTAAAACTGAGAAAATATTACAATTTTGGGACAAAAAGTTCTCGACGTGCGTGACACGTCATTCCAGCGCAAGAGATTAATAAAAAATCGGTGGGAGGCAATCGGCGTTAAATTTACACGTCGAACAGCAGTGGACGATATAGCCGATCCTGAAATCGTTGGAAATTCGTCTGTGATCGGCCGCTGACTCCTTCGGCGATAAAGAAGATTTAGATCGATTTAAGATTCCAATTTCCGGGGGCTTCTCATGGGACCCGGGGTACTTGAGAAGACGACGACGTCGACGAGGACGGAGATGTGCCAGTGGCATATCGTGATGAAAGGACGAAGAAGCACGAGAATGGTTCCCCGTAGATAGTGGCCCGGTTTCGGGTAGTGGATTCAAAGTAGATGGTCGCTTCAGTCCGAATTACTAGGCTCCGCTTTTCCTACCTCCTCTCCATTCTGATCCTCTTCTCGATTTCTTCTCGACTCTTATCGTTGTTCTTCTTTTTCGTCTTTTCCTCTTTTTTTTTTTTTAAGTCTTTTCTTCCTTGCGTTTTTTTTCTTTTTTTGTTTCTCTATCCAGAGTTAATAGTATTTACTTTATTTTTGTGTTTTAATCTTGCGGTGATTCATATACACATTCATTTGTATATTATTTTGAAAATAAGAGTTGTTGGTTGCATCAAAAAATGTTTCAAAAACGAAATTTGTTCAGTTGTGGAGGGAAGTTGATGTAATTAGTCGTTTTTTTGTAAAGTGAGGCACTTTTTTTAAAGAAATATAAACCTATTTATTTCGTAAAGTGTTATCCGATAATTTGGTAGTTAGTTTAATTTTAATTTACTTATCAATGCAAGAGAAGGGCAAGGATTTCGCGTCTTTGTTTATCTTGCATGTTATAGGTTTTACAAAATAAAAATTGGAATATCTGCCAAGTAATGATTTTTTAAATTACATATTAAATATTATGCGATTCTACTCGAAAGAGCGTACATATGTAATTTGATTCTTACACGTACAGAAACGATCATCTCCATTCAGTTCTTATTTGGAATATTTTACAATCAAAATTTCGTTTACATAGACATAAAGATTACTATTAATTACGATTATTTGAAAATTTGATGGACAATAATCGTTGTAAACAAATTATTTGATATTTCTCTGGTATTGGCGGAATACAATAGTAAAGCTTTCAATAGTGTATATAAGTTACACGATATAGACTGTCAATTATATTTCCTGCATACATGTTGTCACTAATTCCATTTTCTCCGAACGTTTAGGCACATTATCTTCACGATTGAATTTACAGTTACACAGTTATGCTAATCTCCCTGAGATATTCCTATCTCTTTGTATTACGCCGTTAAACAGTTTTATTAAATATCCGTTTCCTCTCTAGGGATCTCTGCGCACCGCTACTATCTGACTAATCTTTTTTGCACTGGGTTTTACTTGGCGAGGTAATTCGGTCGGGTGGCTCTATCTATTTCGGTATTTTTATTAAACCATTCCGTTGCTTACTGTAATCCCTTGTTCTCTTTGCGTTATCATATACCCCCCCTCTCTCTCCCTTTCTCTGTGTTCCTTATCTTACCTCTTTCTCCTACTTTTTGAATACACGCTCCGTCCTATCTAGAGGCAGCAGGTGTTCCAAAAACATTCGCATTCGACCCCGTTACCGAAAGGAAGACACCACGTCAGAGATACGTTTACACGGGAGTCTGCACGTTCTGTTCTATGGGGGGTGTTCACGCCGGTGGATGCCGGCGCACAGATTATACTCGTGTCACTTCCTTCGGAGTGTCTGCTTACGCAGATTAGTACACAGGGCTTCAGCCACCAGTACCACCAGCCATGTTAAATTCCACCGGCAATTCCAATTTGAGTTATCCCCTTGCGCTGGAATGACGCGCCACGCACGTCGAGAATTTTTTGTCCCAAATTGCAATTGCATCTTCTCAGTCTCAAGTATATTTAAATGTAACCCAGGCGAAACAAATGATAAGTCGATTACTTCTTAATAATTTCTATCCAGTGATATCGTACCGATGAGTTCAAAAGAAAAAGTAAGCGACGAGTTATTGCATACGGTTTGGTCACTCGTTATGGTCCGCGAATCAGTTGCCAGCGCAAGTGGTTAATCTATTGCGTTGAAATGACATGTTACGCACATCGAGAATTTTTTGTCCCAAGTTGCAATTGCATTTTCTCAGTCTCAAGTATATTTAAATGTAACCCAGGCGAAACAAATGATAAGTCGATTACTTCTTAATAATTTCTGTCCAGTGACATCGTACCGACGAATTCAAATGAAAAAGAGAGCGACGAGTTATTCTATACGGTCACTCGTTATGGTCCGCGAACCAGTTGCCAGCGCAAGGGGTTAAAACCGGTCGACTTGGCCAGTATTACCCCACAGCATCCATTCTCTCTGCCTTCTCGTCCGCGTTTTTCCTCTCAACCGTGTCCTTTCTTCTTACCGGGTTTCTTCTTCACTTTCTCCCGGCTATCGTATCTACCACCCTGTCTGTCTGTCTGCCTGCCCGCCCACCACCTTTTGTCTAACTTTCCGCCCCTCTCGAGCGCTGCCCGGAAATACTGCCTCGCTTTTATTATTTCTTACGCGAGTTTCACTTCGCCGGCCATTTCTCGACACTTATACACACGTACACACACCGTGCAACGAGCTGTATTTGTGAGTTTAATATTATTCGACGACCGTGGCGTGATCCGGCGGTCGTCGGTTGTCCTGCATATTTTTGACCAGAAAAGAATGATTTATAGATGGATATTTACACTGGCTGGTCTAATATGTCAGTTTACGCTCGTCCTTCCTCGTCATACAGCTGCTTATCGCTTCTCGTGGAGGGCCTTGCCTGAATAGGAAATTGGCTGTCGTTGCATTTAGTTACGAGATTTCAATACTGATTGAAATATTCTACTTATACGTTATTCTATTTTTGCAATACACTTATGAAATCTGTTGTTTTCTTATTTGTCTAGATTGAGAAATAAATGTAAGAATTTGGAATAATACCGATAGCTGCGACATTTATCTACGTGTATGTTTATCTACTCATGAATGTATAAATTCTCGTACAGTACAATGTACGAATTTTTATAGCACGGTAAAAACAAAGCAAATTTATACAAATTTATGGCATGATATGTTATGAATTTTTATAGTATAGGATATAGTATTTTACGACGTGATGTCAAGGTTTCACTGCCTCCCTGAGGTACTCTCTGGTGTTTTAAATTTTCAAGCTTGGTTGCCTTAAATGCAGTGGCTACTTCGTTACATTTTAATTGCCTGATGGAGATTTATTTAAACATTATGAATGCAGCATCTACATGTGTTACGTATTACTAATTTCTTATTTTCTGTCACGATTCTCAATTAAGGCTACAACATTGATGAATGTCAACGATTTTAACTTAATTGAGATTTTTTTTGTCTATATGTATTTACAAGAGATTGTGATTGTAATCAAATCAATATTTTATCATTTGTTTGACATTGAACGTTTCATGATCTAAATCTTTGTATGTAGAGTATCACGGATAAATATACTTGAATAATTTATCGAGTAACTTGGAGATATTAATGCACACGTGATTATTTATTTGTACATGGGACTGTGTATTTGTGTAATTAAAGTTATATTAATTAAACCTGTACACGTGTATCTTTAATATACGTATTATATGTACGTATGTTGAAAACTATAATCTTTAATTTGAACTTTACATTTCCACTCATTGTGTCAAAATTTGACAACAGTCTTTGTCTTGTAGATGAAATAAATTCTGTATCTCGCAGAATGGAAATATGTTGTAAGAGATTGAAATTATAAAAAAATATTCTTACAAAAGTTGTTTGATATAAAGAAGGACATATTAATGTTATTTTCATGGATGAAGTGGTAGGATTTCAAAGTTAGGTTGATTTCTTTTATATGGAATCATATAATTTTGAATGCAGTAATCGATTTAAAAGTGTTGAAAACTTGTCTGTGCCGAAAAATCTTTGGTTTAGGAGATATATTTTCACTTGTATAACAAGTAACACATGTAACACATGTTTGTTATGTCTCATATATTATTATATATAATATTATTTTATATATATATTAATATATATATTTATTAAATATATAAATATTAAAAATATAATTATAATTAAATATTACATATAAATATTTATTTAAATATATATTATATATATTTTTTATATATATAAAATAATATTATATATAATAATATATGAAATATACATACTTCAATTCTAAATATGGTAAATTGCTGTGTCAACGCTTTAAGATGGTAATACCTACCATAAATAAAATATTTCTTTACTCGAGAAAGTCATTATTTCTTTGGAAACTTTATTCAAAAGCTCAAAGTTCTGATCAGAAACGAACGACGTTGCTAGTTGTTCAATGTTTAATATCGTAGCTGAATATTTTATGAGTTTACCTTTTTTTTTTTTTTTTTTTTTTTTTTTTTTTTTTTTTTTTCATTTTTTCGATTGTCTCTCGTTTCTTTGTCAAGTCAAGAGCGGGCGGAGGCACGACGCGTTACACTCGACGTCGCGTCGAGTTGATCGCTCGTGCCGCACGAAATTCTTTGTTTTCTCTAATCACAATATTTTTCGACTGTTCAAGGATCGACTCATGAGTTTTTCCTTGAGTGATATAACTGAGCCTCTCTGAACCTTGACCAATCGTCACGTAAAACTCTTTTTTTCTCTCTCTCTCTCTCTTTCTCTCTCTCTCTATCTCTCTCTCTTTCGTTTCGGATCCCCGCATCGTCGGCGTCGGTCGGATTCGAACCGTGGCTCGATTTCGACGTCGATCGAGTCCAACGAGTCGAGACCGGAATACCGCGCGTATTCGTTCTCTGCCTTTCTTTTTTTTTTTTTTCCCCCGTTTTTTATAATTAACCACGCGATCGATCGCGTACGGCGCGCACTCCTGCCGTAAAAGCTGACAAATCGAATTAACCCGTAGCTCGAATTTCAATGAACCTGCCAACGGATACTCGCGACCATTTCCGACTCGCGGACCCGATCGCGACCCTTGCGGTCGATCCCGATCTTCCGACGACCAGCGATCGACGATATTTTCCTACCCCGTGTGTCTTTCTCTTCTCTTTTTGTTTCTCTCTCTTTTTTCTTTTTGTTTCTTGTTTTTTCTCCCCCTCTTCCTCCCCTATAACTGAGTGTTATACAGTCCCCGGGGCTCCGCCTCGCAATGTAAGCGGAGAAGCGATCAGCCCGACCTCCATATTGGTAACATGGGAACCACCGCCTGCCGATCGATCGAACGGGAGGATCGCGTACTACAAGCTGCAAGTGGTCGAGAGCGGACGCTCCGACTCGGAGGCGAAAGTTATCAAACTGAATGACACGCGATTCGTGTTGGACGAACTGAAAAAATGGACCGAGTACCGGATTTGGGTATTGGCCGGGACCAGCGTAGGTGACGGACCTCCGAGTTATCCTATCTCGGTCAGAACTCACGAGGACGGTATGTATCATTAACGCTTAGTCGTCTTTTTACGTTTACTCGAACACGCGTAGGATGTGGCGCCTTGAACACCTCTCAGCGATACGTCTTTTTACTCTCTCGATTCTATTTCGATTGGAACGAGTTGCATTTCTCTCTCTCTCTCTTTCTCTCTCAATGTTTCTGATCAAAAGAAGAAAAGATCGTTCCCTCGCGACGGTTTCAAAGCGCCACGCTTCACGCCTATATAGAGATACTTTTGCGAAGGCGATGTATCGCGACAAAGTTCATCGCGCAAGAGCCAAAAATATAAAAGCCCGCCAAAAATCAGTCCGAAGATCTCGGTACGCGTGATTCCAGTGCCGGTTGCGATGACACGCCCTGATTCTCGACCCGGTGACGTTTCGGTCTGTCTCGTCGACTGTCTGTATACAATTGTATATCTCTGTGTATTAAAACAGTGTATTTTCGATTTCAGATTCCGCTAAACGTCTCTTCGAACCTATCTCTTCCCAACTGTGACACTGTAACAACCGATCCCACCTTCTCTCTCGACGATTCTCTTTTTCTCTTTCTCTCTCTCTCTCTCTTTCTCTCTGTCTTCACTCTGATTTTAGTTCTGTTTCCTTGTTCGACAAACGTTCTTTCTTCACTCCTGCGTTTTCCGTTTCTAGATTACATTGTCGTTGTACTTTCGTTTCGTTCGACTTCATCGAATTACGTTACATTGTATTCATTACGTTCTATTACATTATTAATATACATTATATTATATATCGTATCATGTTATTTTATATTACATTCTATTCTATTCTATTATATTATATTATATCATATTGTATTATATAATACGTAAAGCTTCTCCTCTCAGGCAACTTTTGCGTTTCAGTTAACGCTTTCGAGAAACGAACTGTCAACCGACTCTTGTCGCGGCAACAGAGAAGATACCAGGACGAGCGCGCGGCCCTTTTTTTCTATTCTCAAGTATAAAAAAAAAAAAAAGAGAAAAAAAACCGAAATTCGATTTTTTTCGTTGCGCGAACGTAAGTTTTTTGAACGCGCACGTTCAAATTCTTTCCCAAAACCGGTGTTTCATCCTTTATTATTAAAAACTGCTGAACGATCCATCAAACAACCCTCCCCTAACGCTTTTCTCGCACACCTTCAAGATCTTTCCCCCCTCGGACACATCTGTGTGTATGTGTGTGCGTGTGCGTTTTTTTTTCTCTCCCTTTGGTTTTTGCTTCTCCTTTTTGGACGGGACGCGGGCGCTTAACTTACATAGCGAAACGCGAGACCATGTTGGCCCTAATTTTTTGGCTGGCGAGATTTTATATTTTTGGAATTTTTGCGATCTTCCATGAATTACTCTATGCTTCCCCCCCCCCTCCCCCAGAGAAAAAAAAAAAAAATTCGCCCCCAAACTTCCCCCCCCCCCCCTACTGGAGTGCCCCCAGACATTTTTTCCAGGTGGTGCAACGCAGCCACGGATTTTTCAGAAGCTGATAACCAATTTTTGAGCTCAGCTATTGCAAAAAAAAAAAAAAAAAAGAAAAAAAAAGAGAAAAAAAACCGATTTCTTTACTATTTTTACAGGGCCTAATCGCAACTTCTCCCTTTGAACGTTGCCGTTGGTTTTTGTTCCCCCTCTGAGCCCCCCGACCCCCTATCTCTTAAAACTTGGATTTACCCATTTTAACACGCTAACTTAACTGATTAACTTAATTATGTATACTCATTCACGTGTTTTTGTCTTTCCTTAAAGCATTTGCAGGAGGATGATCCAGGTTTTGAACAGCTAGTTTTTAAGACTTATTCGCACTAACGTAAACATTATTTACCGATTGTCTAATGATATGTACTCATTAACACTCAATGTTCTTTCTCATGGTAACCGTGATTATTACGTCACGTAAAGATGTTTCGTTTCTCTCTTTTAGTTCGTTGACTCACTCTTGCCACGTGTTTACGAAGATAGAGACCAAACTGACCGACCCACCCCAATCGTGAACGTGACATTATTTCTACCGTTCCGAGGAGAAAATTTTGTATATCGTCCCTGATTGAGTCTGATTCTAAAAAAAAAAGAAAAAGAAAAAAAAAAGAAACGAGAGAAAGCATTTATTTATCGGACGGAGATAATGTCCGTGAACGAGGGCGGCAGCTTGTCTGATGAAACGCTTATGTGTAGATATATATATGTATTGTATATGTCATACCATATATATATATATATATACAAACCATGGCGTATGTATCACACACAGCAAAAATATATATACATACTATTATTCCACTACATACCTACATATGCATATATATATGTATATATATAAATATAAATATTTTACACGTCATATATATATGTATATATACATATATAATATATTTCTATATCTCTGATATATAAGGCTCTTCTGTCTTTAGTTAAAAATTTAGTTCTACCTATCGTTTGCACATGTTTAGAGCATGCCTTCGTTTGTTTATCGATCCCTCGGTCTCTTACCTAATGATTCTCATCCCGAATCTCGAATCACGAAATATATATAACCTCCTCGACTACGAATACGATCCCTCTCAGTATCCGACTCAGAAAACAGACTCTCTCCCGTCTCACCGTTCCAAAGGAAACCCCGTCGAGCTGCTGTCGAGTCTGCGCAAAACTCTCGGTCTCGAACCACCACCGTAATGGTTCCAACAACCGAATCAACCAAAAAATGGTCCCAATGAATGGCATGACGATGCATGAAGAAGTTTTGCTTTTCGTTTCGAATCTCTCCTCTCCGTTTTCCCATTCGGTGCCACGCCGCATCCACTAACGGCACGGCACCGTCCCTGCCTGCATGATACAACGAGTTTTTCAACCCACTCTTTTCCAGTCCTTCTGCGCCCGTCCCTACACCCCGATTAATCTTCCGAATCGACGAGAAGAAAAGCCAACGAAAAGGCGAGGGAACGACATTGCCTGGCAGCGATACGGTATTATTAATCGTACTGAAAATTTCGTGTGAAGTACGAGTACATAAAGTCACCGAAATATTGATACCTTTCTGATTGTTGATTTTGAACGATCGGTATGGTCTCGCGACACAAGTGACAAAATTTTTCTCGATAACTAGCCGACACGGCACAATTGCAGGAGAATGATACGAATGAATAACTTTCGTGATTCGGTGTATTTATTTTTTCTCTTTCTCTCTCTCTCTCTCTCTCTCTCTCTCTCTCTCTCTCTCTCTCTCTCGTTTAGAGTTACGAAATTACGAGAAAAGTAGGATACGTACACACGCATCGTAGCGAGGAGTGCTTGGCAGCAGCTTTTGTCTTGGATGGAAAAAAAATAATCGAAGACCTTGGTCGGACGCGAAATCGGAGTCATTTGTTGCGAGAGAGCGAGCATTGTAGAGCCGCCGTCATTGTCGCGAGTGAAAAAAAGAAAAAGGAGAAAAAATCGTACGAACGCATCTCTAACGACGTTCCCTCGAACCTTTTGCACTCGACACTACGGAACGCCCAGGATCCTCTTTCGTTTCACCGGCACCTCATACTCCCGGTTCCTCCCACGCATTGTCCCGTTTACGGACCCGACCCGATCCAACCAGTCCACCCTCCACTAACAGAGCAGACTCGGCAAAGCGAGGCGGAACGATAAAAAGCACTGCTGAAAGCACCCTGCCGTGTAAGCTCGCACATTATCAAGCACAAAAGTTCACCGTCGTATATACGTATTCTCGTTCGTTATTGTCATTGTCGCCGCTAGTAACCGCCACTAACCAATATATTCTATGATTATATTATATTCTAAACTTACTATCGATATATATATATATATATATATATGTATGTATGTATATATATATATATCTTATGTATATTATATATACACACATATTTATATATATATATTTTCCATTACCGTCGTTTTGAGTGTGTGCACGGGCACCGGTACAAGTACTATTTTTCATGCGGGCACGGTTTTATCTCGCACCCACCACGCACGCATGTAAAGTCGCACGCGCGTGTCACGCACGACAAAAAGGATAGAAGGAAAAGAATAAAAAGGACAAAGCAAAAAGTAAAAAGAGGGTGGAGTACAGTGACGAACGCGTATCTACGCACCTACGCACAAAAGCCACACGCAGACGCACGCCTTTCACACCCGTGTCCTACTATAGCTGAGTATATATATATATATATATATTTTATATATGAACACACACGTGTATATTCTCACCATGCACCAATTTAAAAAAGCACCCTTCGCTTCGAGTAACCGCCGGCAGCCTAAAAAGCACACGCGTGCGCGCATGCACGCATGTAAGTACGTAGGGACGTGTGTGCGTGGGTGAGTGTGTGTACGCGCGTATCTACGTCAAGTGCTCGGGAAACAGTAAGACTCGTGCGTGAACGCGCGCAAGCGACTGTAATGCGCACCCGATCTATATACATACGTATAGTTACGTTCGCTGAACCTACGCCGTATTTAAAAAAAAAAAAAAAGAAAAAGAAAGAAAAACCAGCACCGTATTTCGCAGCGCACCGTATCATCGCTATATTCACGTGTCTAAATATTCAATTGTCTCGCACGTCGATTGCGATATATCGTGCCGAGCACCAGCACTGAGAGCACCCACTGAATTTAACAAGCACCCCCACCGACGTGTGTCGTGCAGTCTGATTAGCGGCGCCTTCCCCACGTGAGCCTCGATTTCCGTCGTCTATGGAAAGACCTGTCTTTTTCTTCGTCGAAAGTCTGAGAGACCAGGAACGTCTCGAGACCAGCCTGAAAGAATCGTCGACGATCGTCGACGCGTGCGAGAACGCGGCTATCGAGTGCTTCACGTCGGGTCGGCGTGCGCGCGTGAATGCGTGAACGAGTGCGTAAAAGAGTACAGGATGCAAGAGTTCAACCCGTACAACGCGGTCAGAGGTCGCGTGCGGGAGCACGAGGAGAAAGATCGTCGTGCTAGGGAAGAGAAAACGAAAAAAACAGCGGAGAATTCGGAGAGGCGACGTCCGTGAGAGTCAACTTCCGATCGCAAGCGCGAGAATATATTCACGGGGGGGATGATATTAGCAACGCGAGCGAAAAAGAAAAAAAAAGAAGGAAAAAAGGAAAGAAAAACGAAGAAAAGAGGGGAAAAAAAATCCGTGACGCGAGAGAAGAGGATTATTACCGCGGGAGGACCGTTCACTTTGAAACATTTGAATACCAATATTCATGCAATTTTTTTTTCATTATCTTCGTCGATTCAGTTGACGAGGCCACCTGAGGCCGCCGGTCGTCAAGAAGTACAGAGATGCATCGATCTCGACGGAGAGAGAGGTCTCGTCGACGTACACGCGGTATCTGCTGATATTGAAAAAGCAAAGCTCCCTCCAACAGAAAGGGGGAGTGGGTGGGTGGGTGGGTGGGTGGAGGGTTAGAAGGTCGGTAAACCGCCCTGAAGACTCTCTGTCTGTTCGAGATGAACATCGATGGATCGTTGATATCCGCGGATACTATATCGCAGAAAATTTCTTACACTCACCGAAGCTCGTTGGAATGATATACATAATCATTACACCATGACCTTTTCTCTATACTCTCTACTGTCTATACGTGCACCTTCGTTCTTTGCATGCTATTCACCGACCTACTTTTTTCCATCTTCTGCCTCTCTGTAAGTTAATAACTATTATATCGTATCTTTAATATTGAATTACGTATTTTACTCGTACGTATAATATGTTCTTTATATATATATATTATATATGATTACGTATTACTATATCTTTATATCGTGTGTCGATATATACCTTTACGTCTTCTCCTCTAGGTAACATAGAAAGAGTTTTGACATTTTGCTCCGTTTTATGTGTGTTTCTTTCTCTCTTTCTTTCTCTCTCTCTCTCTCTATCTCTCTCTCTCTCTCTGTCTCTCTTTCTCTCTCATCATTTCCATCTCTGAATCTGCAACGACTCGCGGTCCGAGTCCGGTTTGTTCTCTTTCAATCTGACTGTTTTGAAGACGCCCGGAGTTTCGAAGACACGCCGTTACCGATCAACGAACGCTGTTCTTCAAGTCCGACATGTCAAGATCGATTCCTCATTTCCCTCGGACGAACGCATGCTTCCTCCTCCCCTTTTGCTTCCCTTCGATTCGTCCGTCGTGCGCCGAAAACCAATAACCGAGAGGAATAATCGTCGATCCGATTAGCTGCGCGTTGCGTGCATCCCCGGTCTCACAGTCGGTCTGAAAACAGAAAAAAAATGGAAAAAAAAAGAAAAGAACGACGCGTTTCATTTCACGGCCATCGGTAATTATCGTACATATTTTGCGAGGAATTTTGCGATTTTTGCATGGGTGAATGCGCAGGTGGATGCTGCCAATAAAACGATGAACAAAGAGCGAACAGAGAAGAGGAACGGAAATATTTCTTTTTTCTTTCTTTCTTTCTTTTTTTTTTTTCCTTTTTACCGTTCTCCTCGAAGCGAGTAAAAGCAAACTGACCGTCTCTCCTTCTCTTTCTCTCTCTCGAAAGGAAAGATCTACTAGCCCCATGTACACCGATACAGATTTTTTATCGAGCTAACGTTTTTTGCGGGTGACTTTTTTGCGAGTTGCGAGAACAAACAAAAGAATTTCTCCTCGAAAACAATTCCACCTTTTACCGACTTCTCTCGTATCCTTATCTATTTCAACAAGTAACCGTGAATTTTTTCCGTCGAGGCAAGTCGCGCGCATCTACTCTCTCTCTCTCCTCCCTCCCCCTCCCCCCTCTCTCTCTATATATATATATCTCTATCTGTATCTCTATTCTCATAACTTTGGATTCACAAGCGGGTAGCGCGTTTATACGTCCCCCGAAAACCATAACACGATACCAACCACTTCTTCTTACTTATGGTTTTTTTCTCCTCTCCTAGCTTTCTTTTTTAGTAGACATTTTTATCATAGGTCTTCCCTCTCTCGATGCCTCGTGCCGCGAGGGAAAGTACGGGAAACGCGCCAAACTCTCGCGTCTTTCTTTCTCCTCACTTGTTTCTCCTCCGACCCCCAACAACCCCATTTGTCAGTTCTCTTCACTTGTCTGTCTTTCTTTCCATCCGCGCGACTTTCCCCGCGCGTGGTCGAAGCTGCTGAATCGAATTTTCTTCGCATCTTTCGACGAAAGGAGGACGCTTCGAATCGCGGGAAGAAGAAGAAAAGAATCGTCTTTCTCTCGACGGCAGGGGGCAGGTGGACATGAGCCTTTAGTTATTTCATATTTGGAGTAGTGATTGCGCATGCCAAAAAGACAAGAAAAAAAAAAAAAAAAAAAAAAAAAAAAAAAGATATTCTCACATCTCCCGCCTCTCTGCGACCAACTGCAACCGAGGACCAAGCGATATTTTTCTATTTAACGATCGATTCGAAAAGAGAATTTCGTCCATCGACGTTGCTCGGCAGAGCGATAAAAAATATTACGAATAGAGCAGAGGGTGCGATTGGAATCGAGCGCCTGGGAGGGAGAGTACGAACGAACGAATGGACGAGCGGGTGCGCGTGTGCGTGTTTCACAAGAGAAACAGACAAAAATTTCACACCTTCTCTCTCTTTCTCTCTCTCTCTCTCACTCTGTCTCTCACTCTGTCTCTCACTCTGTCTCTCTACCCCTAATCAGAGCAAAAAAAAAAAAAAAGAATAGCTGTAAAAGAGGCCATGTTGACGTTGATAATAATCAGTAGTATGCTACCCACTGATATGCCTAAATATATTAAATATTTAATAATTCTACTCAATATACGTGAGAATTTGACACGAATTTTTACGAGATTTTTTTCCCACTTTTTTGGCGACTTTTGGGGCGCAGATCCAAAAAGTGAGTATCCCTTAGCTCGTCTCGAGTTGTGCCATGAATTTTCTTCCTATATTTAATCAATTTTTTTTTTCTTTGTCTCTCTGTCTATCTATCTATATATATATATATGATATATGATATTTTTGTTCCTTCTTCCGGCTCTTTCGCATATATATCGTTTTTTTCTCTGCGAGAGACTATTTTGAAGGTGTTACTGTTCCTTTTCTTTCTCTATTTTACCTTTTTTTAACTACACTTTTCGTTGCTGCAGTCGGCGAAGCAAATACAATCGAAATGAAAAACTATTCACGCCTGTGCGTAAATGGTTACGACTGCGACTTGCGCGCTCGCCAATTTTGTTTTTTGCGTTGCGTAGCGATTTTATGGGCGTAATTGATACAATAATTACCGCGGAAAACGGTAAAAACCTGCTCTGAACCGATACAGAACAAGTGATACAGTGTATCTCGTCTCATCGAAGGGGAACTTAGTTCTCCTGTGTGCAGGCCAGTTCTGTTATGAAGCGGTCGTGTTTGGCTTTTCTTTGTCGTATTCTTTCTTGCAACGCATTTTCTTTTTATTTTGCGACACTTTGTAGACGCTGCAGTTATCGTTCTCGTAAATAAACCTAGAGGTACATTAGGCTTCCCTTTTTTCTTTTGTCCTGACAATTCTTTCGTTTCGTTCGTTGTTTTTCTATGTAATGCCGATATATATATATATATATATATATATATATATATATATATTGTTTCCGATGCCGGATACTGGACCGTCCATGACCACCATCATTCATGTTTTGAAAACGTAGAGTGAAACCAAACGAAAAAA
>NW_025110259.1:448006-448483 GCF_011392965.1 Frieseomelitta varia
TTTTTGTTTCACTTCTGTCTGTCTCGTTCTATCCTTCTTGGAGTTTTGTTCATTTCGTTTGTTCTTACGTTCTATCTTTCACCTGTTCTCCGTTTCGTTGGCACATTGCTGCGGTCGTTTTTTATTTCACGCACGATTTTTCAACTACCTCTTGCTACTTTGTACGAAACGCTTTTGATTTTCTATGATTTCTTACCTCCCATTTTCGTTACGTACCAACCAACGACGAACAACGACCTTTTTTACAAATTGCGACTGATCAAACACCGACGAGGATCAATCGTTATCTTGTGTTTCTGCAGTAGAGAGAAAGTACATTTTTTAATTTCTAGTTGCTTCTTCGATCCATCGGACGAACCCACGATATTCAAATGGACAATCCAATCTTCTTTCTTTTCGTTCGGCTCAACCTTCGTGATTTTGTTTCTTTTTTTTTTTTTTTTTTTTTTTGTTTTTTCAGTTTGTTCCTATTCGATC
>NW_025110259.1:448493-483493 GCF_011392965.1 Frieseomelitta varia
TTTTTTTTTCGATTTCTCAAACTTTTCTTCCTGTATTATGATATTATGATATTGTTTGACCCCTGCCCCGTTTCAAGAGTGACTGCGATCAGTGTGAGAGCGTGTGACTGCGAGTGTGTAGCATCGTCGGGTGTCAAGTGCACAAATTAACCGAGTGTTGCGTTCCAGTGCCGGGTCATCCTCAAAACGTGACCGTAACACCGATCAATTCCACTACGATATACGTGAAATGGAGACCGCCCACGTCAAAGGAACAAAACGGTGTGATAAGAGGCTATCACATACACGTGCAAGAAATAAGAGAAGAGGTGAGTCGGCCGAGCCTTGAAATGTCAAGCATCCGTGAATGCATTCTCTGACGAATTGTGATCACGAGTGTTATAAACTAAAAAAAAAAAAAACTATTAATTGGTCAACTTCTTAGATATACGTTCTTATCTTTTGGACCGTAAGAACTGGTTTTACAGCTACAACGAATTTCCCGGATTCTTAAACCGCAACATCTTCTGTTTCCTCTCTCAGGGAAAGGATCTACTGAATGAGCCGATACGACGCGACGTGCGAGAAGACGTGCTAGAAGTGAACATCACCGGGTTACAACCAGACACCACGTATTCCGTACAAGTAGCCGCCCTAACGAGAAAGGGGGATGGTGATCGTTCGCCACCAGAAACCGTCAGAACTCCCGGAGGTGTACCTAACAGGCCTCATGTTAACGTCAAGTACGTTCTCGAAAATTCTTTTACATTCTCGGATATTTTTGTCGAATGACGGCGGTAGTAACACGAGAGGATTGACGACATCTCGTTTCCAGGCTTTTGTCCAAAGATCCTGACGTGGTTGAACTCGAATGGTCGCAACCTACACAAACGTACGGCGATGTGCTGGGCTACAGGATAAGGTATGGAATCAAGAACCAAACGCTCAAGGAAGAATACATTCCAGGGAATCGTCAACATACTTACAAAATCACCGATCTTGGTAAGCTCCACATACACACACACACACTCTCTCTCTCTCTCTCTCTCTCTCTCTCTCTCTCTCTCTCTCTCTCTTTCTCTTTCTCACACACACGTACGACGCGAATCGTGTGAAATCGTTTGACAAACTGTGAACGCTGTGATTTAATTTGCAATGCAGAGGAACGAGGCGTGGACTACGAGTTCAGAGTGTCTGGTCAAAATGCGATCGGGTTCGGACAGGAGACGGTGCGATTCTGGTACAGCCCTGAAGGGGAGCCAACTGGTCCACCGACCAACTTATCGTACTTCTTCCAAACTCCGGACACGGTGTGCGTTACGTGGGATCCGCCGTTGCGACAGCATAGAAACGGCCAGATAACCGGTTACGACGTGCAATTCAACAAGAAGAACGATCACTCTACGACCATCGACAGGAACACAACCAAGACCAGAGCGGTTTTCACGAATCTGGAGGAAAACACGGAGTACGTGTTTCACGTGAGAGCGCACACGTCCAGAGGGAGTGGCCCGTACTCGGAGAAGATCACGATCATAACGGAGAAAGACATCGGTCGTGCACCGATGTCGGTAAAAGCGGTGGCCACGTCGGACACCAGCGTGGAAGTTTGGTGGGAGCCAGTACCTAATCGTGGAAAGATCCTCGGCTATCAGATATTTTATACGACGACTGCTGTCGAGGACTTGGACGAGTGGAAGCAAAAGAGTGTTGGCCTTACCGAGTCGGCGGAGCTGGTCAACTTGGAGAAATTCACTCAGTATGCGATCACGGTTGCTGCGCGATACAAGAGCGGCCTCGGGAGGCTTAGCGAGAAGGTAACGGTGAAGGTGAAGCCGGAAGACGTGCCTTTGGATCTGAGGGGGCCGGACTCGTCCACACACTCCATGACTCTATCTTGGAAACCGCCTATCAAGCTAAACCCCATGAACTACAAAGTGTCGTTCGACGCTGTCAAAGAGTTCGTCGATTCTCAAGGTATCACGCAAACGCAGATCGTCCCCCGCAGACAGATTCTATTGGATCCGAGCGTGACCACGACCACGATAAACGAGCTGCAACCGTTCACCACGTACAATGTGAACGTAAGCGCCGTGCCGCGAGACGGCCAATACAGGCCACCGGCTAAAATCACTATCACCACGCAAATGGCGGCTCCGAAGCCTATGGTCAAGCCTGATTTCTACGGTGTGGTTAACGGGGAGGAGATCCAAGTGATTCTGCCACAGGCATCCGAGGAGTACGGATCGATTTCGCATTACTACTTGATCGTTGTGCCTGAAGACAAATCGACAGCTGACAAGCAACCCGATGAACTGACCGAAGACATGATCGCGGGTAAAGGTGCCAAGGAACGAGAGAATGCTCCTTATATCGCTGCCAAGTTTCCCCATAGAGACATACCATATACATTCCACCTTGGCAGCGGAGATATATACGAAGGTTATGAAAATCGAAAGCTTGAGAAAGGTAAACGGTACAGGATCTTTGTGCGTGCTGTTGTCGACACGCCGAGGAAGGTATGAAATCGAGAAATAGAGAAACGTATTAAATTAACGGCGAATAAACGAACAGGCTGTATACTATAGTATTTAGGACAACTTTTCGTTGACTTTGTGACACAGGTTGTGTCCTAAATATTATAGTATTGGCTCGCAAACCAAGTGAAATAAATCTTTCAACTTAACGCGTTTCAGCATTTATATACATCGTCACCTTTCTCCGAGTACCTGTCTCTCGATATGAGGGAAGTACCACCTGGCGAGCCACCTCGACGTCCTAATCCGAATACTCCAGTGGATGGAAATCCAGAAGTGTCCGTAAAAACAAGTGGACAGGAAGCAGGAATGGTGTGGGTGGTCGGTCCAGTGATAGCTGCTCTAATGGTCAGCGTATTCCTCGTCCTTCTTTTCGTTATCAAAAAGTAAGTATTGTAGAACAGTAGTGTAATCACTTATTGATTAGCGTTTAACAAATTTCTGCACGATGATTTTTTTTACGATTACGATTAAATAATTAAAATCTAGACGAAGACAACCTTGCAAAGCACCGGACCAAGCAGCCGTCACTCGACCACTAATGGCCGCTGACATCAGTTCGAACCACGCTCCATCCGACCCTGTCGAGATGCGCCGTTTGAATTTCCAAACGCCTGGCATGGCATCTCATCCTCCGATTCCAATCAGCGAACTGGGAAACCACATCGAGCGTTTAAAAGCGAATGACAATCTAAAATTCAGTCAGGAGTACGAATCGATCGAGCCTGGACAACAATTCACTTGGGACCACTCCAACATGGAAGTGAACGCTTCGAAGAATCGTTACGCGAACGTGATCGCCTACGATCATTCGAGAGTGATTCTGCAAACTATCGACGGTATGTCGGGCACGGACTACATAAACGCAAATTACTGCGATGGATACAGGAAGCAAAACGCGTACGTAGCTACGCAAGGGCCACTTCAAGAGACGTTCGGTGATTTCTGGCGAATGTGTTGGGAATTAAGATCGAGTACGATCGTGATGATGACGAAGCTGGAAGAACGAACGAGGATAAAATGTGATCAGTATTGGCCTGGTAGAGGCTCCGAGACTTATGGTCTGATGACCGTAACCATCACCGATGTTCAAGAGCTGGCCACCTATTGCATCCGAACATTCCAAATATCCAGAGCGGGCTACTCCGAAAGACGTGAAATAAAACAGCTGCAGTTCACAGCTTGGCCCGATCACGGTGTGCCTGAACATCCTGCGCCGTTCCTGCAGTTCCTGCGTAGAGTCAGATCCTTGAATCCGCCAGACAGCGGGCCGCTAATCGTTCATTGTAGCGCTGGTGTTGGAAGAACAGGCTGCTTCATCGTCATCGATTCGATGCTCGAGAGAATTAAGCACGAGAAGATGATCGACATATACGGCCACGTGACCTGTCTACGAGCCCAAAGGAACTACATGGTCCAGACCGAAGATCAGTACATCTTCATCCACGACGCGCTGTACGAGGCGGTGATCTGCGGCAACACGGAAGTGCCTGCCAGAAACTTGCATTCTCACATTCAGAAGCTCATGCAGCCAGAAATCGACAATATCACTGGTATGGAGCTGGAGTTCAAAAAGCTGTCCAACATTAAAGTAGACTCGTCGCGATTCATCTCGGCAAATCTTCCCTGCAACAAGCATAAAAATCGATTGGTACACATATTACCGTACGAGTGTACCAGAGTGTGCCTGCAACCGCAACGCAACATCGAAGGGTCCGATTATATCAATGCCAGTCTTATAGACGGATATAGATATCGAGGTGCGTACATTGCCACCCAAGGACCTCTGTGCGATACTACAGATGACTTCTGGCGTATGTTGTGGGAGCACAATTCTACAATCGTGGTCATGTTAACGAAATTAAAAGAGATGGGTAGAGAGAAATGCCATCAGTACTGGCCGTCCGATAGGTCGATTCGTTATCAGTGCTTTGTAGTTGATCCAATCGCAGAGTATAATATGCCTCAGTACATTCTGCGAGAATTCAAAGTGACGGACGCGAGAGACGGAGCGAGTCGTACAGTCAGACAATTCCAGTTCATCGACTGGCCTGAACAGGGTGTTCCAAAGTCCGGCGATGGTTTCATCGACTTTATTGGACAAGTGCACAAAACGAAGGAACAGTTTGGTCAAGATGGGCCGATAACTGTACACTGTAGCGCTGGAGTTGGAAGAACAGGTGTCTTCATCACACTGAGCATTGTGTTGGAACGTATGCAGTACGAGGGAGTCGTTGACATCTTCCAAACAGTCAGAATATTGCGCACGCAACGACCTGCTATGGTTCAAACAGAGGTTAGTACTTAAATACTTTTTAAATGTTTATTCTATTCCTGTACGTATTTAAAATAATTTTGTTAAGAATTCACTTGAATCCAGCGATTAATCAATCTTATACACGAACCATCTTTCAGAAGTTGATACTGCACGTAATAACGTTGTACGTGTAATATATAAAATATATATACTGACTGTAATATGTATTGCTTACACAGGACCAATACCAGTTCTGTTATCGCGCAAGTTTGGAATATTTGGGTTCTTTCGATCATTACGCCAACTGACAAGCCGACACTCGCGACGAAAGAGAATCGACAAGAGACAGAAGGGATCGACAAAGAAACGACAGAGAGGTCAGTGAACGAGCAAAAGTGCGGCGCGTCTAGTACGATGAAGTACACGAAGGACTTATGTAAGTTTGTAAGTGTGTAGCCTGTAACCGTGGTCCCGGGCAAAACGTACCTTCCAATGACAAATACAGAGATCGAAAGGCGATAAATTATGAAACTCTCGAGCAGCTAACAACGGTAGTATAATCTAATATCTTTATAGTCGATGGTGGTGTCGCAGCACTTTCAAAATACGCGTCGAATCAATTTTCAAATTTCCCGCTGACAATGATGAGACAAGACTGCCGTCTAGAATGTAAAGAACGGCTCAAAAAAATTATAGATCAAACAATCATATCTGTAGTAATATTCCTCTCACCGTCATATCAAAATTTCCTTTTACTACAATTTGAGAACGCATAAATAAACATACACACGCCCGCGCGCACACAGGACATTCCTCGACACGTACGTAAATATATACGAGAAACGACAGCATAACCGGACATTTTCAAGCTACGAGTTAAAGGAAATCGAAGGAGAAACCATTTATACAAAACGAGGAGAAAAATATCGTAATCGAAAGAAAAAAAAAAAAAAAAGAAAAAAAAAGAAAACTAAAACATATCCAACTCGAGGAGAATTTGGGAGACATGTTCCGTTCAATACGCCTCCCGAATCGCTCGAGAATGACGGCTACTTTAAATAATAATAAGAAACTGACGGGAATTATTAATTTACGATCACATGTCTCGCGATTAAAACATCAACATATACCACAATATTTTCGTTCGAAACTTTCCTATTCGTTGAAGAACAGTGCTTCCATATTAGTGGGGAACGTAAATAATAAAACCTCTGAGGGTGAGCTACATACTACAAGGCGCGAAACGCACCGCATTACGAACGAGAAAAGTTTGAGAAGATAGCACACGCGTGGCACGTTCCAAAAAGTACTTATCGATGCGACACGAAAAAAAGACATCAGAGAGAAAGAGACAAGAAAGAAATTGCGAAAATCTCGGTGAAGACAAGGGGAGGAGAAATCACAGAGAGACAGTAAAAATATTTCCGCTCAGCGACGAGAAAATTACCATACTGCCAAATCGACAATTATTCATGCTGAATCCATTATGCACGATAGGGATCTTCTCATTACCTACTGTAATTTTTAAGTAGATCGTAAGGCGATTGTTCTAAGATTAGTCTGTAAGCGATGCCATTAGAAGAAGAAGAAGAAGAAGAAAAAAGAAAGGAAATAACGCGACTGTGTCGAGTGAAGGAAGTATGAAAGGAAACGGTGCCTATATTCAATTAAAATGCACAAAAGTGATGTGCAGGTTTCTACGCGAACTAATTTAACTAACTAGAAGCACTGTATGTCGGATTTGCGTACTATTCCATCAAGCCCTCGATGCCCTTGTGTACAGAGTTCCATTGTAGGCTTCTACCTCGACTACTTTTACAATTTTTCCCCCCCGCCCCAGTTGCTAAGCTATCATCACAGTACGCTCGCTTCGCGCTGGAGATTAACTCATTTCTAGTACGATCCATCGAAAAAGCGTAGCCCATTAAACCGTAAGGGAAGAGTCAACGAAAAAAACTTATAATTATTCGATCGTCGTCCTTGCCACGGACACATCGCGTCAAATCAATGCCAAAAAAAGAAAAACAGAAAAAAAAAAAAGAAAGAAATGATTGATCATACATCGTCTGTCTTATGCTGCGTATCCTTTCTGACAACGATAGAAATTTTCGAGGTGTGTACTAATCGCCTAATTCAAAGATTTACAAAGGTAAATTCTAACTAAGTAGTCTATGAGGACAATAAGCATGTGTGCTCGTTTATATATCTTCTATATTTCGAAATTTTCAAATCGTATCGTTCGGTGTAGAATATCATTCTATCGCTGTTCGACGATAATGGTAAAGCAGAAAATTCTAGTTATAAAAATATACAGTGCATATATGTGTGTGCATGTGCGTGAATATCGTTAACAAATACCGAATGAATAAAATCTCTTTCGACTTTTGGCATTCTTTTGGCATCGAACGGTTCCGTGCAGTAATCTAAGCTCGTTATAAGATTTAACAAGCAGGAAAGAAGGCAAAACAGAAAAAAAGAATATGAAAAAAAAAGAGAGGAATCGATGTTACTTTTTTTAAGATTCGACTTTTAAATTTCACGGCGTTCAGTCGTATATATATACATATATATATTTTCAGTTTATAAAAGTGGTTCGAGGGTTAGGAATTGTGACTAAGTGTACATAAATGCACCGTTCGTCATTAACAACATTATATAAATATAAATATAACTATAAATATAGATATAATTATAAATATAAGTAAAATAATAAATAATATATACATAGATATATATTATAAATATCATAATTGAAGAGAGTACGCATTTAAAAAAGAAAAGAAAAAAAAAGCTGTGGATATTTTCTAGACTGTCAAGATATAAGCACGTTTCGTTCATTTTGTCCATCCGTTTTGTCGCTTTTCGGTTTTCAACGCACCTTTTGATACTGTTTTCTAACATTGTTATAAGTTCGTTATCATGCGTACCTATTTTTTTATACGAGATTTACATTGAAGACTAACTAATCTACTGTATTATTTCCGAGCGTGCATTTATTCGTATCTCATATCATTTTATTTGATGTAAGACTGAAGGCCATTGCGTGTCTAATGTATTATCATGTACGTATATTTTCGGTACTTCTAAAAGTACTTAAACCGCCTCGGTCGTCATTATAAAAGATTATACTATACTTAATCTTTGTATCTCTCTCATTGTCTCTCATTGAAATTCCGAGATTTTTACCGAGTGTCCGGTTCTTTTGTACATATCCACTTTATATGCATCCACTCTGACTCTTCTTTTTGTGACTGAGAGTTCTTTTTTTTTTCTTGCTTGCAGATACGTTGTCATGTTTCTCGATTATTTTTCGATCGTTATTATACTGGCCTTTGGTACGAGCACGAAAGTTACTCTCGAAATATGTAATTCTATTTTTGTAATTTCTTTTTTTTTTTTATATATATATGCCGTTGATTTATTATATAATTTTACCTTTACTTTCTTCTTTCTTAGTCTTTTTTTACACTTTACTCCTATATAATTAGCGATATCGTGCTTCTGCCTCGGAATATAAAATTCGTTGTTACTGGCAATGAAGAGACACGAAACGACTGTTTTTTCAGTAAATCAAATCAGCAGCAATTAAGTAATCCTTGAAACAATTTCTCTCCCCGACGAAAGTGTGCCATTGTTAAAAGCTGCAATTGGTATAGAAACTTACTACAAAAAAAAAGTCGACTTGTTACGAATGTATTACCAAAAAGGCTGAAAAGATTTACATAGAAAATAAAGAAATACATTCCCGTGAACGATAAACTGACTAAATCTATTCTCAGAAGGTTAAAGAAACGAAATTCAGGAAGGAAAATGCGACTTTAGTTTAAATAACCTGTTCATAAGATCTATATCATATTCGTGGAAGAAGCGAACTCTAAACTTTAAAACTCTTTGGTATGATGATTTTGAGGAACTCGTTGTTACCTTTGGATTCGACCTTTTTAACTACGTACACCCACATATATATAGATATATTGAGAAATTTAACAAAAGAGAGAAGAAATATAAATCCTGCACAAAATGTGCAGCTTCGCCAAGACGGTCGACAACTTCGCGTTCAAAGTTCCAGACTAAAAATACAATACGTTACGGAAAACGAGAAAAAGTTAAATGATTGTATAAAACATATTACTAGTTATATAAGTTAGTAGAATTAAATTATAATCCGATGAATTTACCAATTCAAACAAGTCCACGATATTCATATATTTATAAGATACCGAATTGTAATATTACGTTCTTTTGTATCATTCCAGAAGTTTTGTGTATGTTGTACGTTAGCTGCGTGTCTATTGTTAGTGTTTATAATTTTTTTATATCCCAGAGTGTATAGCAATATGTGGTTTGTTGTATTCTTCTTCTTAAAAAGCATGCAAACTCGCGTTTTCGGAGCAATCTTTCCTAATACAACAAAATACAATCGGCCATATTGTCGCTCCGTGCAATACCACGACGGGTTCGTTACACTGTATGTGAGATCATCTCGAGTTCATCCATTCGGATAAGATTGTAGTCGTTCGATTGCAGTCGTTGATTCCGTGGAAAATGTGAATTAAAGAAACAAAGAATAAGTCAAATATTAAATATCGTTGAAAGAATGGGAAATTATTTTGTGATACTTTCTTGCCAGAAAGAATACAACAGGCTGAAGTGAATATAATAAATGCAATGTTACTAATTAACACCTATACAAATTAAATATTGTGTAATAGAAAGTCTGTTGACAAGGAGAAATAAGGTGTACATTATGTATTGCCCTGTGGCATCAATAAACTAATAACTAACGTAACGTCGCCTTTTTTTTTTTTTTCATTAAGCCTTTCCTTCAAAACACAAAAAGATATAATTAATCGATGATATGTTCAATAGCAATTTTATTTTATATTATTTCATCGGGATATACAATTGTCAGTATCGTTATATACAAATTGCGTTTTTATAATAAAGTACTCACGTTATTTTTAAATAATATCATGGCAGAAAAATTCTACTTTTATATCACATTTGTTGGTTCATTTGGATTGCCTGTGGGTGGACTCCTAGACATCATGGACGCAACCTGTGACACAATAACGTGTGAGTGTATATTTACGGTTCGCATGTCCCTCGAAATATGAAGAATATTTATTTACTAACGTTTTGTATGACTTGTTTTCTCAAAAAGTCACTGGTGGCTGCGGAAATATTTTTCTCGTTTCCCATTTTACATTTTACATATCCGTATAAATTTGCACCACTTAAAACAATTGCAATCCATACAAGCAGCAACCACTTAAATTTCAAACTAAACAATGCTGCTACAAAAAATACTGACCACAAGAGTGGGCAGAGAATTAAAGCTAACCAAAAAATACGAGCTTCTGTGGTATTGATACGATTCTGTTGAACACCCTGAAACACAGGGTATACATGATAGACCTTGTATTTTATAGTAGATAATTACAATCCTTTTTACTATTTTTTTCTTAGTGTTATTTATCAAGAGAGAACATTAAATTTCTGTTTTTATCCTTTCTATTTAACCAGAATGTGTCAAGGGCATAAAATGTGAAAACTGGTAAGCCTTGAACCATTCAGGTAGAACCAACATATACCAAAAAGGTAGCGAATAAAAATGATATATATATGTACAGTTATGAATTATATTTACTACAGAATGAAACAACATATCAAGAGTCTCGAACTAAGCTAAATATCTCAAATGGTAAATAATATGCGTAACGTTAAAAATAAAATATTTTATTTGTTGGAGAAAGTATTTAAACTAATATTATTTGAAGAGTGCATTATTAAAAAATACTGAGGCTTTATTTTTGAGATATCTTATTTATTTTAATCCGTTTATTTGTTATTAGTAATAAATAAAAGTATCTCATTTGCAGAATTTTCATTATAGACTATCTACAATTCATAGTTTTAAATATTTTTTCCTCTAAGTTTATCAGCTATGCGTACATGGACTCTAATAAATATAAAAATTAAAAACAAACCTTCTTGGATTCAAATACCCAATGACTTTTCCCATTGTCATCCACATAATTCCACCATCTAAGACCAACCATTAACCTTCCAGTGATATTTTTAACAGTCCAAAAATCCATTGACAAAAGTAATACAACAACAACGAAACTAGTTATAAAGCTATTTGAAAACCATCCACATAACATATAGGCTACTATTGCTGATATTCTGAAGGTTAAATGAAACATAGTGACGTATGGATGTCTAGAAAGTAGCAATATGTTGTCAGTGTCAGAATTTAATTATTTTGTGCTAAATATTAATGTAATTATAACTTCGATATACTTAAGTTTATTATTATCTTGACCCGGTTCATCCTCCTCGCCAAAAGCAATCGTATCATCATCCATTAGCAAAGGAACCTAAGAAACCACATAGAAAATTTAGCTATTGACAAACAACAATATTACACGTCAGACCATGATTACAATGTTAATCAGAATGATAAACGACAATTCTCTTTCCTTTTCCTGGAAAGAGATTGACGCATAACGAGAATGACTCTGTACACACTTCAAAACCATAATTACAAATATCGATTTGCACCTGTTTTAAACTAATATACGCACGAAGATTCACGAACAAATATCAATGGTAACTCCTCCTCCGACACGATAATAAGATAACGATGGCTTTTACACGACGAAAAGCATTCTTCCAACGTGCTTCAAAGCAAACTGTTAATGGTGGGAGCAAAAAAAAAAAAAAACACACACACTTGGCGTCGATGTATGAAAATCGGATGGGTTGAAATGTTCCGTACACTTACCGACGCAGACGCCATGTTAGCGTATTTTACTAAAAGCTTCCAGCGATACTAACGCCTCGTCGAAACATAGGGGAAAAAGCGCGAAATATACGTACGTAGACGCGTTTCGTGTAGAGGTTCTAGAAAAGAATTCACAACGTGTCACCGTCATTAGGGACAGACGGACTCAAATTTCAACGTACGAAACGACGTATCTGTCAAATATCGCAACAGTTTCGACATCGGCTTAACACAGTTCGAATCTTGTGCACGCCGCTGCAGGCCGTTGCCGGATTGGTCCATCGGAAATGGCAAATGGCCATTGGTCAATTGTGAAAGTGTTCGGCGTCACATGTATGTACAAGCAACCCCATTTGTGCGTAAGGGCGAATGCTTGATAAACGCGCGTTCACTGCGTATGCTCGTCGTCCGGTTTCGTGTCAATGTGTTCTGCGTATCCTGTTCGGAAATCATAATTGATAAGTACGGGAACGAAGTGGTCGTACCACGGAGCAGACGCGAATACGCGTTGGTAGTAGTAAAGTGGCGGTAGCAGCGCCAATATTCAGCGGTGATAGTAACTGTAATGAAGGTATCAGTGGCAACTACTGTGGTAGTGGTAGTGATGATGGTGGTGGTTGAGATAAGTGCGGGGGACTGAATGCATATCAACGGATTTTGTGTCCCACGAAACAGTTCCTCGTGGTTCACGTTGCAGAGGATGTACGGTGTAGCCTAAGGTGACGAGGACTAAACGATTGGTACAATGTTAAAGGATTATTCGCCGATCGTGCAGGCGCTCCTAGGAACGTTATTTACGTGGGCTCTCACCGCAGCGGGTGCCGCACTTGTCATCGTTATTCGAGGGAAACAAGTAAGCATCGTTCCTTTCTCATCTTCTTTTCATCGAACATCTCCCAGTTTCTTGCATTTACAACAGTTACTGCTGCATTAATCAAAGTATAATTATACTCGCCCCGTTCTAACCTGAGTTATGAAACACATACTAACCTTATCCGGCTTTGCTCGTCTTCACTCGTCGCGGGAATTATTCCGTTTTGAAAATGTCAAAAGTAACACACTCGAGAATGTTTCACGCTATGATGAAATCGGTACGATATTCGCGATATTCTGCAATTTTGCGATCTTTTTGGTTATAATTCTGTATTACGACTTGGCGAACGATATTTTCTAATCGGTAAATTTGTGAGATATAGGAGAAAGTAGTATCGATTAGCATCTTCATAGTTTCTTCTGTGAATTCGATCAATTAAAAAATGTATTGCGCGATAATTGATTACAATATAATCAATTAAGGTTTATCTTTCTTTGTTTCAAGATATCTCAATTATTTGATCTGTTTCTGTATCTTTTGACAACGATCAACTTAATAAATGTCAAGTGTACCAGTTTTGAGTTTAGAAAATTGCGGCGTGAAAAGTTATCCCATGCGTCGATATTCGACAAATTCGAGTCGACCTAGTAGATAGCAACGTTACCGACTGACTTCCGGGGAGGGATTTATCTGATTCAAATCCATATCGATATAAATTATCGAACCTGAGATATATGTGGTGCATCACGTGCATCTGTTCGCAGCTAATGAATGGATGGACTGTGATCGAAACTGATGACGTAAAAGGAAGCTATTTAAAAATATTTGTGCGATCTCGTGCGAACTTTTTACGATCTCGTATTTTTGATTTCCTAAACTTGAAACTGGCGTTTTTATGATTCTGCTAGTCACGTGTCGCGAAAAGACGCAAAAGTAGATCAAAAATTAACCAAAACACGAAATTTTATCTAACTTTCAGTGAGCAATACATCAGCTACACCTTTCTCTGATTAGAATTCTTTTATTTTCTTTAAAAAAAAAAAAAAAAAAAAACTATTACGAACATGATTTCGTCTGATAAGATAAGTATGTTATCTGTATACCAACAAGACAACGTATGAATTTCAGGAAGTATTAATTGATTGTGCAACAGTAAAGAAAGAACAAAACTATCTTAGAGTGCACTAAACGATTAACTTTTCCAAATACCAAGTTCATTACGACATAATTAATTATTCTATACCGAATAAAACATTGCACGTTTCATTGATCTCCTTTGCTAGTTAAATCATACTTTGACATTTTAAATGCATATAAATTAAGAGATGAAAGGGGAATTATACTAAATGATTGTACGCGTTTCATTGCAGCGTAAATTGTTGGACATCAGTCTGGGATTTGCGGGCGGCGTGATGATAGCGGCAAGTTACTGGTCGCTACTGGCACCTGCTATCGAAATGGCGACAAAGAGCAAAATTTACGGAGAGGAAGGCGAATACGCGTTCGTACCAATCGGAGTTGGATTTCTCATAGGCGCGGCTTTCGTTTATGGGACGGACGCGTTGATATCTTCTCTTGGCATTCAGTCCCCTAATGTGCTTTTAGCTATGCAATCAGTCGGTACGAAACAAAGACGCAAGATCCTTGCAAAACTAAAGAGTGACGAGGATTTAGACGATTATGATCCGTATAACGACGTACAGATATCTGGTGGAAAAATGTATACTCAAATTGAGTCCACCACCATCGATGGTATCACATTTTTTTCTTGTAACATCCAATTCTCTCTGTAGGCTTGGAAAATGGGATCAGTTCACCATACACGTGTATATTACTATTTATGTCTATGTTTAAAAATGTCAATCTACACTCGCCCCTCTTTGCTTTCTTGTACAAATAAGCGATACAACTCGTTCAGAAACAAGCAATTATGCATATTGCCTCTACAAGAAAAAGATTTACAACGCTATTAGTTTTCTTCGACTCATCGACATCACCGTTGCTTATTTCTGAACAGTGCATATAATTTTTTGTTGTGCGCAATGTTATACTGTGTATGTTAGTAGTTAGCCGTTAGTTAGAACGTTTATCAGTTAATGCTTGCAAAAATGTGCAAAATAAATAGCATGAAAAAGCATCCTCGAGGAATAAGCGGAACTTGAACAAACACGATCGATAAAATATAGATAGATATAACGTGCAATTTTTTTAAATTTATCCTGACATATACTGACAACGTGCTAGTAATTCTTTTAAATGTTACAAAATGCTTCATCACTGGATGAAATACAGCAGATTGTAAGTTTTGTCGTTCGTGTTTAAAAGAGTACCGTTATTTTGCAAAACTGATCTTATTAATCCTGCCTGCGGATCTAAAATGTAATACACAAGAGATGCGAAAGATGGAATAGAAAATGCCGGGTATTATAAGCTTTACTGTGCTTCAGTTCGGAAGACAAAAAAAGAAAGGAAAAAAAGTTATGTTTAAATCTAATGGGCTTACGTATATACATAAAATTAAACAACTATCAAGAAATGATATTCTAACATAGTACATCACTGTTGTTGTTGCGTTTTTTTCAGGCTTCTATGAACAAAATACCCGCAAGCGTCAAACTGCAAATGTAAACAGGCCTGCGGAACAAGGAGAGATAAGCACAATTTACGAAGATCCTAACAACGAATGTAAAAACAACCAGTGGAGAAGAGTTTTGTTGCTGGTCGTTGCCATTACAGTACGTAAACTCATCGAATTTATTCTAAAATTCATCTACAATAATGGAATATATCATTAAATATAAAAAGATGATTCAATTCGATTTTTTATAATGCATTAGGTACACAATATTCCAGAAGGTCTTGCAGTTGGAGTTGGCTTCGCCGCGGTTGGTAATAGCGTATCAGCAACATTTGAAAATGCGAGGTAAGCAACACTTTTGCGTCTCGGCAAAATAACAAAGAGCCACGAACAAACCTACTCCGTTTGGCAGATACGTAACAATACGCCAAAGACGTCAGAATTCCGTACGTCGTGAAGCGAGAGTTATTTTAAGCGGAAAGCCGAACTTCAAACTCGATGAAAATCCTATTTCGACAGGCAAGAATAGATTCTAAGAAGCCAGCATAGTGCGAGCTATGTGGATCGATGTTTCAATTACACGTAATAAAGTAAAATTCACTTCGATCAATCGCGCCTATCAGGTTCATTAAGAATCATCATCGTTAAATTGTTCGAAGGTCTGGGAAAAAGTTGCATCGAATACATTAAAAACGAGTATCTACGTTTGATTGAAACAGCGACCGTAGGAGAGTTTCGTTGTTGAGGCGCGAGAGAGGCGAGTGTAATCGAAACTTGTATCCTCCTTTTTCTCTTCGCGTGTAATTTAATTTAAAAATAATTTCGTTCGTTCGATACGTCGATAATGGTGAAAGGCGCAAGTACATACGTACACAGTTGGAGCAAGTGGAACGTGACAGCTACGATTGAGAAAGAGGTTGAGCAAGTCGCCGATAGACGGTAGCACCATTGATGCCAAGCGGACGCAAGTTACGAGGCGCGTGCTAGGAGGTCCCCATGAATGAGTTCTATGGTGGTCGGTCGCGAGTGCCAGCCGCAGGCAAAGTTTATTGGCAGCAGTGGGTGCCTGTTGCGCGGGGAAAGGGCACGTGTGGCCCTGGAATTCAACGAGCCCTAGGCGCCGCGCATTCCATTCCATACCCCTTTTCCTCACTTCCCCCCGCGTCCCACCAATCCCGACTTATCCCGAACCCGCTCTCCTTACCGCCTTTGGGAACAACACGGCCTGCCACGATGACGTGGTAGCGACAACTACATCGAACGGTATGACGTTGATTTCATTTCTACCGAAGCCGGCTGGCCTGACGTAAACTTTATTTATAGAAAATGTCAACGATATCGCGCGTTCCCATATCTCCGACCTTTCTCTCTCACTCTCCTCGTTCCTTCGTTTCTTCCTATCCTGAAGATATATCCCGTCAATTTGACCCTCCCCTCCTCGTTCCCCAATCTTGTTTCAGAGTCCTCTTTTCGAATTCTTTCAACAACTCTCTCGAATCCGCTCGACAAGATGGTTCGCAGTAACGAATCTCGTGATCAACCAGTAGGGGAACAGTAGGGGAAAAGCGACGTTTATCATTACGATTGTAAGAACGTGCACGTGAACCGACACGTGCACGCAAATGACTATTTCCGATTCCGTTAGTCAAGGATCTTAGCACTTGACAATCATCGTTGTCCGTCTATTTTCGGTCGCGAGAACATTTTTTACGCGTTATGAAAATGGCAGATGGAAGAACGTTTGATCTTTATGCTGGCAGCCAGCCATAGTTTTCTCGTTTGTTCGACCGACAGTTGAACAGGGTACAGTATTCTTTCTATATAACAAACGTAGAACGATAATTTCGTTCCCTACTTCCGTAATATGCCAAAAAATATGGTCAAAATTTTTCTTTGAGTTACTGGAATTTGTTGTATGAATGACTTTCGAGAGCTCGTCTGTATCTTTTCGTTCGTAAAGCAACTCTCACATGGATATTTTGATTGCCAAACAAGATTAGAAATTTTAGACTTCAACAAATTCTTTTATTGCGTATTAAAATTGTACAATTTTATTTTTAGACTGATGTAAAAATATCAGAAGCGTGAGGATTTAGGCCAATAACTGAATGCCAACATATCTGTTAAAAAATGTTCAAACGATGTATATATAGAACGATTCCATCAAAATACAAATACGAAACTCGACGTCGCGTCATACCCGAATCTCGCAACGTTTGAACGACGCTGCTTGAATATCTGAGTCAAGATTACAAGCGTCCGTAGGTCATTAAGTATCCGTGGAATGAATGGACCGTGTCGATGTTTTCCTCTTTGTCGCGCGATAATTAAGAAATACAGAGAGAGAGAGAAAGAAAGAATTCTTTTTTTCTCGATTTCATCTGGTGAATGCCAGAAAAACGACAACTTTCGCCGATGAAAAATTTAAGGAGACTTTCAATTCGACGCCAAATCTCGCTATGAAAAAAAAGAAAAAAAAAAAGAAGATACACGAGCTATATTTTTGTTTCATTCTCGTGATAAAAATAGAGGAAAGAGAATGAACGAGCGAAAGCCAGGCGATAAGCGAAGCGACGTAAGCGCGCGGTATCGCGCAAGTTTCCCGGTTATGAATGAATCGTCGACTCGGTCCGAAAGATGACCCCGGCCGATATATCGGCGTCGTGCGTATCGCCACGCACTGGTTCGTGCCGTGCGTGTATTCTTATCGGTATTCTCCGGGTCTCTCATCATCCAACGACTATCTTCCTTCGGCAAAGGAAAGTTCGTCCAACGAATAAAAATATTTTTCCATTTAGGAGTAGTTACGTACGTACGTTGATTGGGAATCGTGATGTAGAAACGAAACGACGACGAACGAGCAAGTGAACGCTGACGGTGACGGCGTTCGAAAAATCGTTCAACCTTATAGAGCAATTATACAGCCAGCATGCCCTTTTGTAACCGAACTCGTCGGCTTACCAACGACATTCCATTCTCACGAAGGCTACTTGCGTCGAGCGTATTTTCGAGAGGGTTGATCGGTGCAAAAATATCTAGAAAACTCGCTCGTTCTTAATAAACGACACGAATGAAAAGAAAAAAAAGAAAAAAAAAAAGGAATGAGGTGGTCTCTCGGAGCGAGAGATCGTTGGCAAATGGTGTGTGTACCGGTCAAGGAAAACGTCGTCATCGGCGATTCGCGATGGAAACGAGGCTTTACGCAACAGATCCGCTTACGTTATCGATCGATCGATCGGTCGCGACGTGTCCTTCCCAAGGAGAGGTAATTCATTCTCACACTGAAGTGACAGAAGGCGAAATGTTTCTCTCGTGTGTTCCTTCCGAGGCGCCGAAAGAACCATGAATGAAAGGTTCGGCCGCGGTGGTTGATTGGTAGCGCGTGACCGTTCACGTCAGCATCCGCGCCGTGTTGGAATAGCCAAGAGTAAGCAGACAGGGCAAATAGAGTGAGGGGAAAAAAAGAGAAAAGGACGAGTGGAAGGGCGGGCAGAGCCGATAGGGGAACGACGACGATATTTGCACTCGTAAAATGCTCAAGGAGATCCGGTACTGAGTCACCCGCGGAGGTATGCGGATTTTTCGCGGAATCTCGCTACGGTCCTTATCTCGTTTCGCCTTTGAGGTTCGTCATTCGAATCGCCGCTAGAATCTATTCTCGTGTTCTGTAACGAGCATCTGTCAATTGCGCTTGCAATCAATTTCCATCGTGTAATTTGATGTTATTTCTCCCCTCGATTGACTGAACCGAAATTTTCACCAGTTTGAAAGCGTCGAATATATATTTTCTCTCTCGTTCTCTTCATGTGTATTCGATTATGGAGAAAAAAATGGCGAAGAGAGCGAGTGAAGCAAAATGAAAAATAGCATAAAACGGAGAAACTAGCAGAGTGGCGGATTGGCGTGACACGTAAATGAGGTGTTGGCTATGTTAAACACGGCGCCAAACAAAGTTGCCGACGAAACCACCTCATTTCAGTGCTCTATATATATATATGTATGTACGTACGTACGTATGTATATATACATATATGTACATACTTACATACATATCCTTCTGTCTGCCTTATTATATACCAACCGACCGACCGACCGACCGACCAGTGCGGCCCCTCTCTCTCTCTGTCCTCGCATCTCTATTCCTTTCTTTTTACTTGCCCACTCTCTTCTCTCTACCATTTTACCTTTCCTCTCCCTGGTTTCCTATCTCTCCTGTCCTTTCTTTACTCGGGCTTCGTCTCCGACTATCTATCTCTCCTTCTCTTTCTTTCTCTCATCCTTCACCTTCGAAGTCTCGTAACAATCGTACACCACACAACTAATAAGGCACGAGTCGCTCCTCGAACTGTATTTCTGAAGTAGAACTGAATCCAGTAATCGGAGCTAGCAAAGTCTTTCTCCAAAGATTTGCTCGGCCCGACATTTCGAAAGGGAGCGAACGACATTTAAATTCGGCAACGCGTCGCGTTGCAGTTTCTACAGTTTTCCTTAATCGTTGCACTTTGTACTCGGCGTGGTTATCGCACACGCAGAAAGCTCGTTCTGACGTGTGCTAATAGCAAAGGAAGTCAGCTACGATATAGTACTTCCCGTTTAACTTCGGTGCATAGTATTACGAATGCACGTGCGCGGCGATAGACACGCTAAACCCGTAACTCGGAACCTTCTTCGCGACAAGAACCGCCTTCCGTTATCAACGGAAGACGAGCATTCCTTTCGCATTGATTTCGATCGCGTCGTTACACGGCCGTACACCGTTTCTCTTTTCTTCTCTTCCGCCGTCTTTTTCCCTCCCCATCTCTCTCTCTCTCTTTCTCTCTCTCTCTCTCTCTCGCTCTCTCGCGAATACAGCCGTTCACGGCCGAAAGATTCTGAGAACTCGACTCGCGAGACATTCTCTAAGCTAGCTGTCCGCTAGGCCGATACTTTTCTCGGCTAGCGTTTCTCTCGTCTCCTTTTCTCTCGTTGTCTCAGCTCGATTTTGACTGTGGCGCATTAGCGCATTAGCGGAAAAAGAAAAAAAAAGAAAAGAAAAAGGACACTATAATACCAGAGGAATGTATGAAGAAAAAAAAAAAAAACAGAAAAGAGTCGTGCATATTTCGGCAGAAAGGACGCGCGTAGTAAAAACGAAAGCAGAGGGGAAAGATAATGGATGAAAACGGTCGATCAAACGAACGATCGGAGGCACATTTGTCATTGCGGCTTCCTCCTCCTGTTCCCTCTTCACTCGGTGGCCACGTCTATCTCTCGCTTCTGCTCGGTGTCTCGGTTAATTCGTTTCTCTTTCTCTGGCATCGGGCGATGCACCGGCGCGCACGGTGCAGCGACTTCGCAATGCTTGGAATGCAGCGGGCATTACGCATGCGCGCCACGTACCTTACTCGGAACAGACAAACAGCCGGATCCGTTATGTCCCTCGACGACGACCTCGGGACGATCGTCTGCACCGACTGACTATTCGACGAACTAGCGTCGTCTCCTTGCCGATCGAACTACCGGCCGCGACCGGCCATCCGGACCAATCGCTCGCGCCAGCGACTGTACACGCGCGGCCGCGGCTATTTCTTCCTCGCCGTGTGTTCGTCGTCCGTACGGACATCTGCTGTCGGAATTTCGCGATCGGCCGCGGCCGTTCCCAATTCGGCAAAAGCCACCTTACCCCGTATGTGGAATGCGCGCCAATTATTTCACGGGTGAAATTTCTCGTTTCAGCGAAACTTTTGCGTCGCGGTGTGGTCGTAGGGTACGGAGAAAACAGCCTCCAGACCCAGGGATCGTTTCATCTTAACACGAGCGAGCAACTACCGACCGGTTGCCTCGCGTTTCGGCTAGAAAAGGCTCTGTCGTCTCTCGCGGCAAGGGGGTGACGAGGGTTGAGAAGAGAGAGAGAGAGAGAGAGAGAAAGAGAGACGGTGGAACAGGTTCGCGAGGAATCGGGCAAACGCGTTTCTATTTGACATTAAGAGGCGCGCAACGATGCCGGAGGTAGCAGAGAGAAGAGAGCGCGGGGTTGATCTTGGTCTTATGATTTTATGGTGTTAAGCCGTGGCCGGTGGCCTCGGGACTCGGAGCCGAGAAGAGCCGGAGAACTCGCCTTGGCGTTGGTGGAATGCGGGACGGGCAAATCGCGGTCGGCCCGCTTGCGCCTCGTTCCCATGCATTCCTTACTCCCTCTCTCGTTCCTCCTTCATTCTCTCTTCTCTCTCTCTCTCTCTCTCTCTTTCTCTTTCTCTTTCTCTTTCTCTTTCTCTTCCCCTGTCCCTGCTCCTCTCTCCTCCCCTTTTTGTCTTGCTCGCTCCTTAGTTTTCTCATACAAACGCGTTTCTACGTCCACGCTCGTCTCCCTCGTTCGCTTCTCTCCCCTTCGTCTCTCTTTTTAACGCGCGTCGCACGGTATATGAACATGAGCGCGCACCTAACCACTCGCGCATAACACACACACACACACACACACACACACACGAACGTCACACCGGTGCCTTCGCCTCTCTTTTTCTATCCTACGATAGAACCTCTAGCCTATGGTCTATTCGCATCTCGTAGGTTCGCCAATCGCGCGGTCAATTCCACCGCAACGGAGATTCTTCGCGAGTCCTTTGGGATCGTTCCTCCGCACGCGTCCTTTTCTCCCTCGATTTCCTTCTCTCCCCTGCTGCGCTCGCTCGTTTGCTCCGCGTTCGTTCCCTCTTTGAAAGCGGAGACTTCGGTCGGATGTATGCGAAAAACGGCTCGTTATCGCGTATCGAATTTTGCTGATGGTCGCGTTATTTTCGATCGAAACGACGACTGATCGTTCTGATCGACGCGGCTGACAAAGGGTTTATAAGGCTTGGAATCGAGCGCGTTGTTCAGCTCTGATCTCTCAAAGTCAGACAAAGAGAAAAAAGGAAGTAATTTGCGTCTCTTTCTTTCTCTCTCTCTCTCTCTCTCTCTCTCTCTCTCTCTCTCTCTCGTCGTTTAAGCTGAAGATAGGTGTTGCCACCTTAAAGACAGTCACGGTTGCTCGTGGAATGCAAAATGGCGACCGCGATGCGTTCGACGAAACTACTCGGTCGCCATTTTGGTACACATTGGCAGAGCTATACACGCAAAGCTGTTACGTGTACTCGATGGTACAAGTCCGTTGACTTGCTCCATATGTGTGACACCGTCAGTTTAATTTTATTCAGTTTCGTCAGTCATCCGACAAGGAAAATTTTTATAGCTATTTCATAGATATCTATTCAGCTCTCCGTCGAAAACGCACGTATAACGGTGCTGACTCTGCCACGAGTTCTGACCACTGTCAGAATCAAGATACACCGGCGTGCTACTTTTCTTTTGTCGTTCGACAGAGATACCAGTTTTCGGTGAGATCTATGCTTCTCCGCTTCTCCGGTGAGATTCTCCGCTTCTCTGCTTGGAGAAATCTCGGATTCGTAGCTCGAGACAGCGCGACGCCCTCGCGCAGTAATTCCCCGGGCGATGGATGCCTTCGTTTCTAATTTGAAAGGTGAACCTTTACACGCGTGGTCTCGCTAGCGCGCAACAGCGCCAAAAAACTTTGTGAATGGGCCTCTCTGCTTTGCAGGTTTCTTTTCAACTCTCTCTCTCTCTCTCTCTCTCTCTCTCTCGTTTCTTTCAAAGAAGCAAGGGGTGCTTTGGCATGCAAGTTTAAAGCGAGCGTAGGTTTAAGGAAAGCATTTAGAAATCCACGATGCCTTGTTGTGGTCAGAGAAGAGAAACTTTCACTTCTGATAGCTAAAGCTGTTCAAAGAAGAGTAATTCGGTGTGTCACGCGCCACCCTTCAACTTGGCAAGGCGTGTTGACCGCGAGGCGGGAACTTGAAAAAACGAAAAGGCGCACGGCGGGAAAGTAGCTTGGACCGGTGGCTCCCCGGAACAACGCAGCGCTTGGCCGGTCTAGCTGTCTGGTAACAGGGTAGACGAATCGGGAGTAGCGGCCCTGACCGTGGAAATCAGAAAGAAGAAGTCAGGAAGGAAAAGAAACCTGTGCCTGTAGGAGGGCGCGGTTGGCGAGGGAGCGAGAGAAACGAGACGAAGGAACGTAGAAACGAGGGAGAAGGACGGAGCGAAACGGGGCGAGACGAAGAGAGAGAAAAGCGAAGAAGGTGAAGCCAAGAGGCATGGTGGCGGTGGTGGTGGTGGTGGTTGTAGTGGTAGGGGACGATCATTCTTGGAACTCGGATGACCTCCCCTGATGCAACTGGCGAACAGCCGGACCCGACGGGTTAACTGTACAACCACTTATGTACGTCGATGCTGTAGGAACGCGACGACGATGCCGTCCTATGAAATAACGTGCTACACGCCGCGGCATGACATACCATACCATACCATACCATACCATACCATACCATGCCATACCATGCCATACCATGTGCTCGGCCTGTACGAGAGAGCGCGGCGATCATGCCTCCATCGGAAGAAGGAGCTTGGATCGCGTCATTCATTCACCTGCTCGACCACTTTGCTCTTCTCTAACCACTTTGCCGACCGCTAATCTATTGTTCCTTGGAAATTCTAACCTGACGTTGGAAATCCATCTGACGATCCACCGCGTAGAAGCCAGCGCGCGGCCCCGTAGTCTTTCTCCTTGGTCGAGAACCAAAGCGACGAAACTCTTTCCCTTTAACTTTCTATCTCCAGGTGTTTTTTAGATTTGTTTTTCACTGTTATCGAGAATTATCCGCTTGGGCGTCCATAGTTCTGCTTTTTAACCACTTGCGCTGGCGAACTGATTGCGGACCGTAACGAGCGACCATACTGTATACAACAATTCGTCGCTTTCTTTTTGAATTCGTCGGTGGATAGAAATTATTGACAAGTAACAAATTTATTATTTGCTTTGCCCATTTTGTTTCACTTAGGTATACTTAAAACTGAGAAAATGTTACAATTTTGGAACAAAAAATTCTCAACAAGAGCGAGTCTCTGCGAAGTGTAACACAACATCTTGGAAGTAAAGAGTGGATTCCATCGTTCCACTCTCCTATTAGACCTTTTAAATACTTCGCCAAGCTCTGTTAAACTGTATCTCGCGAGTAGAGAGTATATTGAATCGCTCCGATATATACCGTTCCCTCGCTCACTTACCATTCCATCGAATTCCCTTGACACGCGCGATCGTAGATCGACCGACTTGGAAGTTCCCTCGGAAGAACCGTGGCAGGCAAGCCAGTGCGATACCCGTTTCGCGTGCACACGAACGTTACTCGCACGTACGCGATCGCGTAATTGGTTCATTCACTCAGCATTGGTTCGTTCACTCCAGCTTACTTTCGTTCCTCCGTTCTCTCTCCCCTTCATTACAATCTGCTGTAACGATCTCTAGCCGATCACTTGCGTGAAAGAGAAGCAAGAAACCGAGAAACAATCGGCGCGTTTTTAGTGGAAACGACTCCGCTAAAGGAGAGAGAACGATTAGCTCGCCGTGTATACAGCGAGAACCCAGGTCCAGAAATCACGGGTGAAGAAACCCGCGAGTCGAGTAGTAGCTCGTGCGAATGGAAAAATCTAGAGAATGTCGAAGTGGTCGGCAGAGTTTCGAGAACTCGCGGAACGATCGAACGTGACGAGAGTCACCAGAGAGTCACCTTGTGTCTCTCCTCCACCTTTATCCTTGTCGTTCGATCGATCGATCGATACGCGGCTTCTCGCTTATTTTTTAAAAGCCAGACACGCTTATTTTTTTCCTGTCTCGTCCAACACTCACTTAGGAGGGACACTTGAATTTTTTTCTTACGCCTTTCTTCTCCTTCTCTTTTTTTCTCATTGCAGGAACCTGGCGATCGGAATCGGTATTCAGAATTTTCCAGAGGGGCTGGCAGTGTCTCTGCCCCTTCAAGCGGCTGGGATCAGCACGTTAAAGAGTTTCTGGTACGGGCAACTCTCGGGGATGGTGGAACCTCTGGCCGGCGTCCTTGGCGCGGTCGGAGTGACGTTCGCTGAACCCGCGCTACCTTATGCGCTCGCCTTCGCAGCCGGTGCAATGATCTATGTCGTGATCGACGACATCGTTCCGGAAGCGCATCAGAGGTTCGTAGAATTTTCTTCGTTCCATTTGCATAGAAATGGAGGAGCACACGAGTATTGGAAATCTTTTTTCTCTTTCTCTCTTTGAAAATACATTCGGGCCTTGTCGTTGTTGTTGTTGTTGTTGTTGTTGTTGTTGTTGTTGTTGTTGTTATTCCACAACCAAGAAAAGGTAAACGAGAATAGGATCGTAGAGGCATATAGAAAGAGACGGAGGTGCATGCACGAGACGCATGTTTGAGAACGATTACGGTACAATGGCGCGTGACGGCAGTAGCGTAGTTAGCGCGCGGCGTCGTCGTCGTCGTTGTCGTCGTTGGTAAAACGGACGTGGCGAATTTCTTTCCCAGGCTCGACCGCCTAGCTGAAGACGCATTGTCATTATAATTGGCTCCTTTTGTATTTCGCGTGCGATCTAACTGCCTCGACGACAACGACGACGACACACGCCGCTCCTGAGACACGGTGGAGAGCCAAACGTTCGCTCCCTCGTGGAACCCTCTCGGCTTCCGGGGAAAAATACAAAAGTGACAAACCCCCTTCGGTTTTAAAACCGTTGCTTGACCTCCGACAGAGGCCGAAGAGGAGCCTCTTTCTCTCCCGCGTGCACACCGCGTGTGATCATTTCCAAAAGACCGGGGGAAGGGGGGAGGGAAAAGAGAGAGAAAGAGAGCGCGATTACAATACTCGCTTTGCTTTCTGGTTTAACAGGACAAGCAAAGTCCTCCTCGAGAAAGGTGAACTTGCCTCGCTCCATCCGAGATCCTTCGGCTGATGCTGAAAAAGGAAGCGCGAAAAGAACGGTAGAAAGTTTGCGAGGTCCGACGCGCGATCGGTGAATTTTTATTTCGTTAGCGCGAAAGAACGACTGAGAAAGAACGAAGAGAAAACGAAAGAAAGAAACGAGACGTTAGTATGTCGGTTAGCTATCGAACTCGGACTCGGGACTTCTCACGTTTATTTCGGGAATTCATTTTTCTCCAACGCGGTTTCTCAAGCGATGCAAGAGAGCTAGCCGGGATTCTTGGAACCTCGGTCGGTCCTCGGTGATCGTTTGCATGATTGTGTGCGCTCGGTGAAAAGGAATGCCTCGTTTCGGGGGCCCGGAGCATCGCCACACACCACCGGCCGACTCTAACGGCCGATCTCGCCTACTTTTCGAAAAGCTGTGGCCTGCCCGCCGCCGGCCGGCTGTAAAGAACATACTTCCGATGATACCTTTAAGCACGAGGACACAAACGTCTCTCGTCGATCGAGACATTTGTCCGCGTGGAATTTCGCGCGTCGTTCTCTCCTGTCCTGCCGGGACCGCTAATAAAAATACAAATTTCTGAGGCACACCGAAAGGAGGTATTTACCGCGCGGATATGATTGATATGGTAGAACGCCCACCGAAACACAACGGCGCATTTCACCGGCCGTTAAAATTGATGGCCGTGTATAATTTACGAAATCAACAAGCCGTGACGTGCAATACCGGCCACGAGAGAACGTGTGTGCTTTGTGTGTGCTTAATCCCTACTTATATCGCGAAAACCCTTTTATTTCTCGCTATCCTGGCATTCTTTCTCCCCTGGTTCTTCGTTTCCTCGTCGTGTTACACACACACGCGCGCGCGCGCGCACCGTGCATCTGGACCATCCTCGAACGTTCACATGGACTCCGATATTTCCTTTCCACCGTCGTTTTTCACCATCCAGGTTCAATTAATCGTAGTTCGAGTTTCCTTCGTCGTTGAACCATCCAGTTTCTACGTTTCTCACAGTGACTCGCGAAAAGGAGAAATCGTAAATCGTTTTTTTTTTTTTTTTTCACACGGAATGATATTCATCTTGTAACAATTGAAACATAAACGCGCATAGCCTACAAATTTGCAACTGTAGCCAATAAAAGGAATAGAATCTTTGTAAACAGACTTTCCATTTGAAAACTTACTACCACGTGGTAACTAAGTTTTTACAGCCTCTGAGAGATATATACTCTCGCGAGCCACTGTGAGTCTCTCCCGAGGGATCCATTCCTGTACATGAAGAAAGAGAGCATGTTGGTGTGGCTTGTCGTCTCAGGTGCGAGACATGTCTCAGAGAAAACACACGTTTCTTGCTTTCTGATTGCAGCGGAAACGGCAAACTCGCCAGCTGGGCCGCCGTCGTTGGTTTTTTGGTAATGATGTCCCTAGACGTCGGATTAGGCTAGAGTTGGGTGCGGCGAAACGAAAAGGGCGAAATCGAGAGGCATTTACCTATAAGAAGGTCGAGGGTTCGTGTCCGTCTAGGTTTATGAATTTGTCTAAAAAAAAAAAGAAAAAAGAAAAAACAGAAAAAGTACTAACGCGAGGAATTCCTAAATAGAAACTTTCCGTATTTCACGATGTTCCACACGGTCTGCACGTTCCAGAGGTCAAAGTCGAATTAACGCAGCGGCGTTATTAACAGCGGCATCGTTCGACCGAATCGATCGAGCTTTCCTCTCGTTGCGCGAGGTACCGAGATACGTCGCGATCGCGTACCGCGTTGAAAAATTATTATTCCAGCGTGTCTTCCATGAATCCAGTCGTTGTTGATCCGACACAGAAGTCAATTAGATCGATCAGGCGACGACCTCCCGTCGTTACGCTTTACGATGTTCTAAGCTGTGTTTGCTGCACCAAAGGGGAAACCATTGTAGATTATTTCTGCGATTTCAACTTGCTACCGAAAAGTTAGACCAAGGGAAATCTCGCGCAATTCGCGGATTTAAACACGATTAGTAGTGTTCGCCAATCGCCAACGAAGAGAAGCTATATAAATAAAAAAAAAAAATAAAAAAAAATAGACTCTGAGTTTGCGTGCGCGAACACTTGTCCTAGGAGAATTCCCCCGGTGCAGCCATCGTAGCTCCCTCTCTGCTTACGCAATATCCCGCGAAGCTTTCCTACAAATGGATTCTCTCACGAATAACGCACGGAGTGTCGCAATTCCGATGTGTCTTTCGCACGACGCGCACGCAATCGTTTCGGTGCAGTGCCACGGCAAAACGATAAACGCACGTTTGTTACGGCGTGGTACGGCTACGAGACGACGCGTCTCGTCCTCTCGATCGCGGCCGGTTGCGGTCGTGATCGATTCGAAAGCTTGAACGAACAAACGCGCGATCGACGCGCCATGCCCTGTGCTACGCTGTCTCGCTACTTCTCTTTTAGACACGTAAGTTTCAACTGCCATTTTTTGCCATTGTAAAATATCCTCCAAATTACCTTCAACCTATCCCACTCCCCCGACGTCGACATCGTTACAAACTCTACCGCGTGTTTAACTTAATACCGATATGGTTACCGGCAACTGCGAAACACGCCACGTTCCACGCTGGATGTAAGATAAAACAACAAAAAAAAAAAAAAAAAAAAAAAAAANAAAAAAAAAAACAAAAAAAAAAAAGAAAAGACACTATTTTTTCGTACACAATAAATGATTGATACAGTTAGGCAACGGGTCACGTATTCGTGCGATCGAATGAATCGGGCAATGCACGCCTGTTCGAACGAAACGATAGGTGTAATATATAGTGGCGGTGCGGTTTCTCACGTTCCTACGTCCACGAACGACCCTTATGGTCGAAAGCTTCGTCGACGATCTCGACGATCCACGCACGTCGCTTGAGAGAAAGAAAAAAAGAGAGAGAGAGAGAGAGAGAGAGAGAGAGATCGATCGTTGCTCGCTTTGCAACGATATTCGTTATCTTTGCGAATGGAAGCTTTTGGTAAACCTTGGCCGAATTACAAATCAATAGCTAGACTATAGGAGGATATTAAATAGCCTAGGTATTGTAATCAGCGGAAAGGTTTCCGAGAACAGACGTGAAATCATGGATCGTGTATGGTTGAGATTCACGCGCGGCTGCAATCTTTCTCTACACTGCTACGGATGAATTGTTTGTATCGAGAGCAATAAAACAGAGTACGAATTACGGTTGTTAGAGACGGAACACGAGCAGGATTTTTTTGTTTTTTCCACCGTTCCTCGTTCCTGGATCTTGGATTGCTTGATAGATTAATCTTTCACTCGACAGCGGCTGTAGGTAGAATTGTAATTGTAATTGTAATTGTTGGCACAACAACGGGTATGATCGAAGGAAGCTCTACTTTCCAATAACAGGAGTACACCGACTGAAAGCCAAAGCAATTTGAATATTGAGGCAATCGCTACGGATCCTCCAATCTTAAGAATCGAGTGCACCATCCTACCGTCCCCCTCTTCTTCTTTACATCTGCATGTCCTCGAGTATCTCCCTTCGGAATATTTTGAGCTACCTTGCGCACGAGACTGGCGAGTTGAAAATTTCGGCCACGACGTATGTAGATTCAAAGAGGATTCACATCGATGGGGTTCCAACAACAATTCCACAATGGAGGTAGTGCGTCGACTAGCACCCGGTCTCCCGAAAAGGGTTAATCGCCAGAGAGCGAGGAAGGGAAGAAAAGTGAGAAGAAAAATTGGATCGTTGCGCAGTGTTGCGAGCCGTTAGCGTGCCGTTGCCGGCGGTTAGAAGGAAGAGCGGCGTGACGTGCCACGGAGCGGTGGATCGGCGGAAGGTTAGCCCGGCGGAGTTAGCCAAGCTCTTCGTGAGGTAAGATTCGGTGAAACGAGCGTGCAGTATCGGCGGCGCAGTCGACGCAATCCTCGTCTCTCGCGTCTCCCGTCTCTCGGCCAGGTTGCATAACCCAAAGAGAGTCGAGGCATGAATGGAGCCGAGCGACGAGGACGGCTGCACCGCCGCTCGGCCCCCAACAGCCGGTGCAACGAGCCGGCTCCAGCGGGCTGGTGGGGATGCGTCCAGAAGTTCCCCCCCCCCCTTGCCCCGCCACGCGAGGGGGAGGACGCGTCGGTATTCAGGAAAGAGCACGACGGAAAGAGCGAATCGGAGCGAGAGAACGAATCTGTACGCCGCCGTACAGAAATGACGCAGTGCTCCGACAGAATCCGCCAGCCTGCGAGTGAGTGAGTGAGTGAGAGAGCCGAGGTGGATCCGACGCGGCAATTCGCCCTCGGAGCGACAGAGAAATCGCGAGAAAAGCAGCCTCTGCTGCTTGCAAGCCTTCTTCCCTTCCCTCCCTCAAGCCGCCATCGTCGCTCCTCTCTTGCCCCGCTGTAACAGAGACGCGCGAGAGTTTACTTCCTCGACGTTGGACGAAGATGAACGACGGCTCGCGCGTCTAGCGTGCGGATGAAAGAGGGACCCGTGGCGCGCCTGCTCTCGGGACAAAGAGAGGAAGCTACCGAGAGAAGAAAAATATACACAGAGACGCGTTCCTCCTAGTGGAGAACGAGAGGAAAACTCGTCGGAAGGTCAAAGAGCGGGGAAGAAAAGAGGTTGGGGGGGGGGAGAGAGAGAGAGAGAGAGAAAGAAAGGCAAGTATGTAGTATGTAGCAAATGCAGATGCGAATGAGGAGGAGGCCAGGAAAAAAATGGATATTCTTCTGGATACCACGAGAAAAGGAAGAGACTTTTCCGTGGATCGAGGAGGCGCGCGAGAGCGAGAGAGAGAGAAAGAGAGAGAAAAGGATAGAGATTAAGGAGGAAGAGGAAACACGTCGGTGGTCGTAAAGAGTGGTGCGTTAATCGGTTTGCTCTAAAGTTAAAGGGATGGTCACGTGGTGCGTTGGTCGTCGCTGTGCGCACGGTCGGCCGAGTGAAAGAGGGAGGGGCGTACAAAGAGGAAGAGGCCTCGAGGGGGATAAGGGGTAATGCGTTGCATCGGAAAGCCGGAGCACCGGTGCTGCACCCGTCAGCAGTCTTACGATGCACTTTGCCCTGCGCGTCTCCGATGCGGTGGCGCACGTGCGACGACGTAACGCGATGCGACGCGCAAACGACGTTCCACGATGACGAGGAGGAACCTTCCTCCTCCGTCGTCACGCGTCCACCAGAAAAATCGCATCGAGAATTGAATCCCGGTGACACCGGTACCCGGTCCGACGAGTGTTGCGTACAACAACGGTGACCAGAGAGAGGATCGATCACATCGCTGTTTTAGCCGAAGCTTTCGCCCGGCGCACACCACCGGGACACATTTCCAACTCCAATTCCATCGCGCTTCGTACCGCGTGTACTACTTCTCCTCTCGTCTTTTTTTTTTTCGTTCTTTCATACCTCTGCGTTACTCTCACGCAGAGATGCGACCGTGAGCCGGCTGGAAAAACCGTCGTTGCCGCGACGTTTCAGCGCGGTGCTGTCTCAATCGTCCTCGCCGAATGAGACTCGTTCGTTACACGATCCCGTGAATGTGTCCCCCGTTGGACATTGCCCTTTTCATTCCTCGTTTACTCTAGTATCCCCACCTATCATCCACCGGCCCCCGGTCGCTCTCTCGCCACCCCTTCGTCGTGTGTAACGTGTGCTTGTTATTACGTAACAGTTGCCACATTGCATCTTCTCTCTGGGACAAAGCAGCGTTCCTTCCCTTTACCCACCGTTTTCCTCCCATTCCGGTATATTTCGTTTTCTACTCCGTTTTTCGCATCTCTCTCTCTCTCTCTCTCTCTCTCTCTCTCTCTCTCTCTCTCTATCCAGGGATCCTATTCTGCTGTACCATTCAATTTCAAACCGTCTTTCTTTCTTTTTTTTTTCGTTTTTCTTTTCTCTCGTTGACGAGAGAGAGCTCGTCTCGAGTTTGTCCTCCGAGTTTCAAATCGAAATGGTAAATGAGAGTTTCGTTTTCCGCTCGATACATTCGAAAGAATATTCAGTTTTGTCATCCAGGGTTTTCACATTCTCCCCAGAGTCACACGAGTCTGATACGATTTACTCGTGGCGACAATGCGGCCGACCTTTTGACTCTTCTGCTGCTGCTGCTGCTGCTGCTGCTAACTCCCCACCCCCACCTCCCCTCTCCCCTCCCCCACCCCGTTCCCACGTGGCAACGAACTTTCGACAAAAAGTAATCATCGACTTTTTAACTAGCGCCGGAAGTCGTAGGAAGATGCCAATTGTACGACGCTATCTGTCAATGGCGCTATCTTTGCGAAAAAAAAAAAAAAGAAAAAAAAAAATGAACGAAAGAACCGAGAATAAACGAGATGATCGACGGTGTTGAGTCGAATAAGCATGATTCCAAAATGTTGTTCACATGACATAGCTGTTAGACGAACCGAAAGATATCATCGATATATCTGCCATCAGTGATTTCTGAAACGAAAATGCGGAGGATCTTCTGACTGCGGCCATCTTCACCTGCGGAACCTTCGTCAGCGTGAGTACTTTTGTTAATAATAAATACGCAGTTTCGTTTATCACATCGGTAAAACTTCGTAAATTTCAAGTCCTCGTCCTCGTTTCCATATCGTGTCCGTATCCGCGAGCACGCTCGTAATCTCGACTATGTAACTTCAACGTAGACGCCCAGAAAGAAATATAATGAAGTTTAAGCTTCTTCCTGGCATCTGCAATTCTGCTTTTCTTCTTCCTTTTTTTTTCTCTCTTTTTTTCTTTTCTCTTGTCGAAAACGCGTTTGTAAATCTTACATACCGCGGACGATCTCCGTCCACAAAATTTGTCCGCCTGTTCGAGATAGTTTCCCAGCCTCCGCTCGATCGAGGAAAGATTAAACGCGATCGACCCCTGTTCATCGAGGCATTCGTCGATGATGGCACCGTAGAACCGTTCGGCCCGTATGTTGCACGCCAACAAAAGCGTGTGTGCGCGCTCGCTTATATATAGAAATAGCAGCGCGACGGAACAACACCGGAAGCGAAGGAGTTCCGCCCAAGCCTGAAGGGTCAGTGCACTTTGAAAGGCGAGATCCAAGACCCGAGCCGATGTATCTGCCGAAATTCTATCCGCGTTATTATCCTTTCCTTTCTTTTTTTTTTTTTTTTTTTCTTTTTTCAAATTATCATCCGCGAGAGGATGAGAGAGGGAAAAATCGATACGTTGCGGTGAAAAAGCAAAAAAAAGAAAGAAAGAAAGAAAACGACGTTGAGAGTTGGTTCTCGAAAAGGGAATCGCGGTCGAGGAAACGTCCCCCCCTTCCCTCCCCCTTCCCGACGATGCATCCTCGACGGAAATAAGATAGGCGTTCCGGTGCATGCGGGTTTTAAAGTCTTTTACGGGCGCGCGGAACGCGTTTCTCTCGTTAACGGGCGTGCAAACGCATTTCCTCGCGAAACGCGTGACTTTATGAATGAAACCCACTTACCGAGCGCGCGGGTTTCTACGCGATGCCAGTAGTATTCGCGTTTACTCGCTCGTTCTCTGCTCGAGGAAGGAAGTCGGCGAGGCGAGCTGGAATTGTCTCTTTCATCAGCGTTGCGCACCGTGCGCGCACGGTCAATTACCCGGCCAATAGTTCCCCGGCAGGATGCTGCATTCAAGGAAGTGTAGAAACTTCGTCTGCAGACCATCTACAGGCCGCTTTGAATCGCGTCCGTGTGTCAAATATATTATTCATCGTTTAATCAGATAGACGCAATTAACGTGGCCCGGTGTTGGCAATCGGACGCCCGAAACACGCCGTTTCGAGATTTCATTGTTTTCCAGCCGATCTTTCCGATATTTTCCACCGATTGAGATTTATTCACCGACAAGTATTTAATATTTACGCCGCGGTATTTTTCGTTAATTTCAATCGAAGATTTTATTTGGAACGATCATAAATGATATCGTCAATTTTTAAAATTTCCAACTTGTTTCCGTCCCCCCAGAATCAATTGTCAAATTCAAACCGAGATCGTTTCGAATAACGAAATATACAAAAGACTCGAGAGCGTTTCGAAACTCCTTTGCTTCTCAGAACAAAATACAGAAGAGAATCGATCGATAATGTTCTAAATCTTGGAAAAAAAAAAAGAATACGTCGTGTACCTCACTCTCGTTGAGGTTCGCAAGACTTTCCTCGGTTTCGATCGAAAGAGGAAGGAGTGGAGGATGGCTCGTCGTTTGTGTCTGGCCGCGGCGAGCCGAGGCGACAAGGCACGAAACGAAACGAGACGCGTTCCAAGTAAGCCGAAACAGTGTCGCAGTGGGCTACGACCGATCGAATTCTAGGCCGACGACAGGCGACGCTATTTCTAAACTCATTTCTATTTTCTATTTGCATGCGCCGGCGTCGTCACGACAATTTTATACGTCTGCGATATTTCGAGGTGTTGCACTCTCCGAGGTCTTACCCTCCCTGTCTGTCCTCTGTCGTCTCTCGAACTCCTAAGCCTCGAGTAGTCGAGAGCTTCGGTCGTTTTCAAGAAAGCAAAAATTCACCGGCCAGAGAAATCGGGAAAAACCTCTCCCAATTCCGATTTCATTAGAATAGTTGGCCAATAACGCGAGCGCAACGGACCGGTCTGGCTCGCGTTTCCGCCGTACGTGTAATCGTATTCGATCGGGCAATTAGTAGCATGGAGCGGCCATTAAGCACTGGTATTCACCACGTGAACGTCACGCGGCCACTTTACACGACTGTGTTTGTAACCATTATGGTTGTAATCGCATTTACCTGGCGCTCGCGCGACCCATCGTATATATACGCGTATAAACGCGATAAGAATCGCGCGACGTATCGTCCCTATGGAATTCTTCTTGCGCAATTGCCTTGCGAGACGCCAGCCAGGAACTTCGTAAGACCGGCGTTGATTTAAAAGAAAAGAGAAACGCGTAATTTCTGAGAATTTTTCACTTCAATTTCGAACGTCGAATAAAATAATTTCGATCCCAACGTTCGTGCAGTTTCTGATAGAAATCGTACATATAAACACACGATTTTTAACGATACAAAAAACAAAGAAACAACGTCCCGTTTTTTCTTTTCTTTTTTTTTTTTTAAGATTCGGCGAAAAGACAGAGAGTCGGGAATAAAAGGCAAAGCCTTTCGATCGATCGACCGTGTGTATGTGTGTGTGTGTGTGTATGTGTGTCGAACGGTAGAACGTTGATCGGTCGAGCGGATTTTTATCGTGCGTGCGTCACGCGTAATGTTCGCCGGCTAGAGCAGGGAAATAGAGGCAAAGTCTAAGACAGGGAACAAGAGAGAGTCAGCC
>NW_025110259.1:485543-501427 GCF_011392965.1 Frieseomelitta varia
TTTTTTTTTTTTTTACAAAAATAGTTTGTATTTCCACGAAACACGAAGGAAATTCTTGAAGAATCTTCCGGTTTCTCTCTCTCTCTCTCTCTCTCTCTCTACCTCTTTCGTGCGAGATACACATCGTTCAAAAGAGGAATCCTCGATCAGGTTGTAATATTCGGTCGGCGATTCGCTCGACCGAGAAGAATTAACAGCTCTCTCGGAACTCTCGGAGAGTCGGTAAAGAACGATGGAATCGAGAAGGTGAACGCACTCGCGTGAAATTTACGCTGGCCGCGTTATGTGCGCGCACGTGCGCGCGTGTACGTAGGATACGTTTGATGTTGGCAAATGGCGCAAGCAAATCCGCGTATTATTAAATAGATAACGACCATAAATTTGGCCAAGTTACATAAAGGCGCAAAAGTGCGCGTTAAGGTCCACCGTGTTCTATTTATGTCTACTCGACACGGTCGGCGTTCTAAGACCGCGGTTCTCAATCCCCTGTTTTCTCCGGCCTCCGATCGCGAAACTCGAGCAGACATCGGTCGCCTTTAACCGAAAATCAAAGGTTCGACCGTTTGATCTTTAATTGCTCGTTGTCGGTGCTTCTTCGGTCGATGTTTCGGTGGTTTGTTCCGAAAACTTTTGGAAAATGGAATCTTTGATTCTACTTTTAGTCTCCTTAGTTACTCGCTTCGATCATAATCCATTCTCATCCGTAGACCGTAAAATTTCGTACAATTTCGCCAATTTCCGCGCGAGTGAAGGAACGCGACGAGGAGGAGAGCCACTGGGAGGAAGTCATCGAGAACGCTGTTGTCCCTGTGTTTATCGTTGCCCGTATGTCTATTTGCCTTTTATCTGTAAGCGATAATTTCTTTTCTAAATTGCGAGACCGCGACACGAAGCTACGACGTAGACACCATCGTTTCTACGGGTTTCCCCCTCCCCTCCCCCCCCCCTCTCCTGTAAATAGGAGAACGATAGGTTTTTTCCATCGTTGTTCGAGGGCAACAGCACACACTAGATCCCACGCGGGCGATCGGCTCGAAATAATTCGCAGACGATAGGCGACGCGAGTTTATCCGAGCGCTCCACCTCGCGCAGTAGAACGAGCCGTCTGCGGTCAGACGCGTGCTCGGCCGAAGAAGCGACGCGATCGAGTGCGTACGCCACACCGTCGTCCTGCCGTGAAAGGATCAGACGAAAAGTTCTCGAAGAGCGTCCGTGATCTCTCGACGTATCTCGCCGTCTGCCCCGCTGCCCTGTACAAGTTTTTCTGCGGCGCCTCGTCGCATCATTGGCACGCTTCCAAGCAAGCCAGCCCCGAGCTTCGTCTATTTTCGTTGATTCCCGATCTTTGCAGGAAGACAGTAGCAGCCGCATTCGCTACTACCGCTTCTTCCGCCATTCGCGAATGGTCCGCGCCGTGTTCTCGCACATTCCTCACCTCCTTCCGTAAAGGAGCTTGAAAAGATCTCCGTCCAATTAGAATCGCGCCTACTGTCGACGATAAATTTTTCATCGACAAATTGACGCGTGTTTTTTTTTCTGTTCTGAAAAAAGTCTTAAAAATTTCTGAAAAAGTTGTTCGATATACCGAAACGATCCGATCGGAGAAATTGTACTATAAGACTGTAGATATTCGAGCTTTTATGCGAGCTTGAGACCAATTAAAATCCCGCACACTTTTTTCTCCACTACTATTGACGATAAATTCTTCATCGACAAATTGACGTATGCTCATTTTCTTTTTCTTCTTTTTTTTTTTTTTTTTTACTGTTCTGAGGTCATAAAAAGTCTTAAAAATTTCTGAGATATTTAACGTCGAGACTGAAATGATCGCATCGGAAAAATCGTATTGTAAGACTGTAGATATTCGAGCTTAAGATCTCTTCGTTGAATTAAAATCGCGCACGCTTTCTTTTCGCTATTATTGACGATCAATTCTTCGTCGAAAAATTGACGTAAGTTTTTTTCACTGTTCTAAGCTCTCAAAAAGTCTGAAAAATTTCTAAAATATTTACCGCCGAGAACTTCGACGCGGATTCTCGGACAGACTGCATATGTGAAAAATTACACAAAATTCAAAGTTAATAGATAAAACAATCCTCTGTTTACGTTCCACAGTTTCGTAAAAACTCGAGTTCGCGCGACTATCCGTCGACATTTCGTATCGCTAATTAGACGTGAGAACCCGACGTAATTTTTAAATCCCCCGGGGGTGTCTTCGAGTTTTTGGCCACGCGCCGTTTGCTTTCTCGCCGTCTTCCAGTTCCCCCGTTTCGATCGCTCGTTGAACGCACCGACGCGTTCTCGCTGCTGTAACGCATCGCATGCAACAGGTATCTGGCTTGACGTCACGATTTCAACACGGAAGAAAGAACAAACGATACGAGAAGTCGCGAGATACAGTTGGAGAGAGAGAGAGAGAGACAGAGAGACAGAGAGACAGAGAGAGACAGAGACAGAGAGAAAGAGAAGCGGGGGTGGGAGCAACGACGAGTGGAACAGTAGTGGTGGAAGTTGGTGCCGGTCGCCGGCGGTGACGACGATGACGACGGTAACAGCGGCGGAAGGGCCGCGGAATCATACATATATACACGTACAAGGCGGTCGCGCATGACTTTGGCCGTACGCGTTTCTCGCTCTCCGTATCTCCTCTCTCTCTTTCTTTCTGTCTGTCTCTCTCTCTCTCTCTCCGTCTTTCCTTTCCATATGCTCGACTCTTTTGTTCTTTCATTCGCGACGCGCATTCTCTGTCGCTCGCGGCCGCATTGTCAGCCAGAGAGTTGTGTCACCGGCGACACCCTGTTACGCGAGTATTATTCAAGGCGCGTGTGCGTAGCCGCGCGAGCGTGCACACCTTTTTAAAAACCTTCGAAGCTGCGTAAATATCGCGCGGGAGCGTGAAAGCTGGCCGATCAACCGAGATGATCCAATCTCGTTCTTCCCTTCGGAGCAAAGAAGTTAATCTGTCGAAAAATATCACCGCGTCGCGAGCCTAATGACTCACGATTCCCCACGTCCGCTCCGAAGTGTACGTAAATACGACTGATTTAGTCACCGCGACGTAACGTGTAACGTGTATGGCACAGTATCTATCACGCGTTTCGATCGGCCGAATCCGATGGGAGAGAAAAATCGTGCGGTGAAAACGTAGATCGAGACCGGTAGATCGGTTTCTTCCGCGTTTTTCGACCGTCGGTGTGCGTCTGCTTTTTCTTCCCGGCACGTACGTAGGCGAGTGCACAGTCCTCGGCGAGGGGGAGGGAGGGGAACAGTGGCTGCAGCAGGTGTAACGGGTGCCGGTAGAGACGGCCGCTGCCACTATGGGAATTCTAATTAGAGATAATGACGTCATTAAGGTCTGAGCCACGACGAGACGAGACGGTCTGCTGCGCTTGCTGTACATACTCTGTGTGTGTACACGCGCGCGCGGCACATGCAAAACGAGCTTTGTTCGCTTCTGCGTGTTCTATCGGAGGCAACACGCGCTCCTCCCGTGCGAATGCACTTGCAACCCCGAACGAGAAAGAGAGAAAGAGAGAGAGAGAACGCTCGCTATCGGCCGACGAAAAAGACGCGTTTTCGCGCGGGGTACAGCCGAGAGAGCAGGCGTTTATCGAACAAAACGGCGTCGCGATATCGAGTCCGGTGGCGTTATTGAAACGCATCGTCTTCGATGAATGAAGAAAACCACCGGGCGGTAATCCGTTATCGGTGGCACGCAGTTTAACTCCGCGAACTCGGCGAACAACCGGCGAGGTCATTAAAGAACGAGAACAAGTGATTTACGTTTATTCGTTTCTTTCTTTTTTTTTTTTTTTCTTCTATTTTTCTCGGCCGTTCGCCGTTGAGTAACCGATGTTGTATGTACGTGCGTTTCGCGGTTCAGAGTCCACCGCGATAGCGGTTCGTTTCACCAGCGAACGATGAATCTTTGGATCCCGGTCTCCATACGTTTTCCAGGAAATCCAGCTTCTCGTTGATCGAGTTCATCTCAACTTGTGTCGCGTGTGCTTGTCCAAAAATTCTCTCTCGTTCTCTCTAATCGCGAACCTAAAAAGACTCGGGGCGGCATAGGTTATCGCGAAACCGGCGTGCCGACGTCGCCGTTATCTCGAGCGTGAAATTCTGCGCCGTTGTTTCTCTCGCCGAGCGCGATTATCGGCGCGACAACTCCCACCTCTCCTCGCAAGTCCTCGCAAGCTTTCCCCAAGGCGAAAAGGGAGAGAATTGGGGGAGAATCTTCGTGGAAAATCCTCGAAACGCTCGATCGAAGCTTCCTGTGACGGAAGTGGAAGGTTTCTCGAGAGATGTCGCGTGTACGGGCGCGAGGCGAGGCGAGCCACCGGGTAAACAAGACCTTATACGGCGCAAATGTTCTTCTTGCTCCTTTTCCCGCGGCATTCCTTAAGCTCATCGCCGGTGGACGATCGGCCGTGTGTCTCCAGTGTCCCCGGCACGCACGATCCTCTCTCTTTCTCTCTCTCTCTCTCTCTCTCTCTCTCTCTCTCTCTCTCTCTCTCTCTCTCTCTCTCTCTTCCTCGCGCGCCAGCTCTCCACGAAGGAATTTAAAAGACCACCAGTCGGCTTTGAGAACCGCTGACATGCCTAAACGCTGTTACTCTACTACTCCGGTATCGCCAGCACCATCAGCAGCATCGTCCTCGCGATTGGCTCTTTAAACTTTAAAAGCCAACGCGCGCTGCTCGCGAAACTATCGACGCGATCGGACAGGGCCGTCGCTGATCTGCCGGATCCCCCGCGTCTCTCTCTCTCTCTCTCTCTCTCTTTCGTCGCGTGCGAGGATGAAGACACAGAGATCGCGATTTTTCAATCGTGTACACGTTGCCGAGTTGAAGACGACGAAGCACAGGAGTTGAACTCCTGTTTTTCTACATAGTCGAGCTTGTTTTCTTCGTTGTGCATTGGTATAAATACAAATCGGACGCTTGTAGAAAATGCGTACAAACGAGTTAATACGTCGTCACGAAAATGCTTTACACCGCGTAAGACGAGACAGTCATGCGTAAGTCGTGGAACTTTTGAAAGCGATCGATCCTATTTTTTTGGATCTTTCGATCTTCCGTTTCTTTTTACTCTTGCTTGAGTAAGTTAGTTCCGCAGTTGAAGATTTCTTTCTTGCACAAAGTTTAACGTTTCCAATTTGCGCTGAGACTTTTGAGGAAAGAGGTGAGTCTGAATTCATTTACCGTTTAAACTAAGTCCTTGCTCTCGAATTTTCTCCCTTCTCCTTTTCTCTATCTTGTCCTCTTTGCCCATCCCACGTCTTTCTCTTTTCCTTCTCACGGAAAGAGCAGATCATCGAACTGACGGAAGAAAAAAAAAAAAGAAAGAAAGGAAAAGAAGAGAAAAAAAACTGCTCGTCGCCCTGGTTCGCGGCCGAGGAATCGACGCCTCGGTAGCACGCGGTTATGCAAAACAATTATCGTGGAATGCGGTCAGCTGTTCCGAGACGCGCGTTGACGTCATGCGATTAACGCGTGCGCGAATTCTTGCGGGCTCCTACGCACGTGCGTCGCGATTACGTGACTACGAAACTACTGCGCCCTTCTCTCGTTATTCGACGATCCTCGTTTCTTTTCTCTCTCTCTTTTTTATTTCTCCGATTCTCCTACCCATTTTCATCTCGTCCGATTTCGTCTCATATGCGCGGATACGGCTCGCCAGCTAATTAGAGAAACGCGTCTCTCTCTCTCTCTCTCTCTCTCTTTCTCTCGCGCGTTTTTCGCTTGCATAACGCGTCCCGAGACACGCCTCGTCCTTGAGACTTTTACACGTGCCGGAATTACACCGGCTGCGAACTCGTTTCGGTGTAAACAGACTACCCAGCGTAGTTCGTTTTATCACGCGAACCAAATCGGCACACCAGATTTCAGTCTGTTTCGGGTCTCGATGCAGAGATATCGCCATCGTTTTCAGATCTGTCGAAGAGACCAACACTCTGGGAGGTATCTCAAACCTAGGAGAACGCAGTTGTCATCAAACATTTGAAGTCGCGACCTCTCTGTTCGATCAAAAAACCTTGCACGTCGAGAATTTTTTCTTCCGAGAGACACGCAATACTTTCTCAGTTTCAAGTGTTATTCAAGTAAAACGAAATTGGCAAAACGAATAAATAAATTTATTTTACTTCTCGACAATTTCTATCCAGAGTTCTGCGAAAAGAAAGCGGCGAATGATTGTATACGGTTTGGTCGCTCGTTATGGTCCGCCAATCGTTTGCCAGCGCGATCGGTTAAAGTGAACGAACGGAAACAACACTCTGCGGGAAAACTCGAACTCGGATCGATACGAGTCCCTCTTGGAATATCGTACGATCGTGGGAAAAGCCGTGAAAAGCCAAAAGAACTGAATTTCCTTCGCCGGTTCGCGACGATTCCTCGAAGCGGAACAACGAAGAGAGAGTACGTGTGTAAGGTGTAAGAGACATGGAATAGCAAGTAGGTCGTCGGTCGTTCGCCGATCGTCGTCGATAGTGGTAGCACCAATCGGCGTTGGGTCTTTAAAAAATTAGCAAGCTTCGGGTCGCGCGTGGGTTCGTTCAACTTTGGCTGTCCGTGCCGGTCTCTCGCGCGCGCACACACGCGGCGAGAAATATTTCTCCCCCCTCGCCACTTCTCCCTTTCTTCTAGCTCCTCTGCTTCCGTCTCCTTCCACATTCGCACATAGAATGTTCCGCCCAAGTGACTCACTAGTCCTCGCTAGTCTCGTCTTCTTCTACTTCTTTTTGTTCCTCTCTTTTTTTCCATACGATTCTTCCCACTGCTCGTTATATCCATCAGATCCATCCAAGATTCTTCGGTCTGAGAATGTCCGTGACGCGGGGCCGCTTCGAGACACGCGATTTTCCCCGACCCGCGTCAGGTCAAATTTTTGTCGGGATGATTTAATCGTCCAGATCGTTTAACAGCAACGGATGGAACCGTCTCGAGGAGATGACTCTCGCGATGGAGATTTTTTTTAGAGATCATAACGATAGCGACAATCGTAGCCGGAAAAAAAAACCGTTATTATTTCTTCCTAAACTTAATGTTCACGACTGGCATCGACATATGATCGAAATCGAATTGGAGATAGATTCGGCGAACCTCGAATCGACGACGATCGATCGGATTCGCCAAGGACGCTCGATGGACGAGTAAAGCGTGCTTCTTCTGTGGCAATCGGTTCACGGATCGGCCAATCAACCGAGTCCTATCGGTTGGACCGGCACCGAGGCTACCTATCTACTTTACAAGTGACACAGTCGTGTGCGACGCGAACCGCAGCGTGGGAACTTCTTCCAAGTGCAGAGGTTCTCAGTTCCGAACCGGAAACTACCTTGTCACTTTAATGTCGCGTCCGATAATGAAAATCGTTTCCAACAAATATAACGTCAGCAACCTCGCGAAAATTGTACATCCGACCAACACTTCTGTAACCATTGGTCAAAGAGTTTCCTTCGAAAGCCGATGCGCAATCACTCGAAGCTTAAACGATATACACAGCGACAATGATGATTATGAATATAAATGTTTGTATTCATAGGAAGATGAAGAGACGCCTATCTTCGATTTGTATTTATTTAGCAAGACTTTGCCATATTTTACGAGCGCCTTTATAATACACGCTTGCTTCACAATGCGCCATCGCCGTACGTTTTTTACAGGCATCGTTTATCTAAACGCTGGTATCGGGTTAGAGTCGTTTCACAATGGACGTTTATACGTATGCACGAATGTTTATTATTTCTGAGTCTCTTGTTTTCGTACGGTAATATCTGCGAGTGTGTATGTGCTGAATCTTCGACAGTGTCGAGCTCCGAAGAAAACTGGAGGAAACTCTTAAATACGAGAATTGTTAATATTGTAATTAATAGCGCTGCAATTATTAATTAACTCGACTGTCCCTTATTTTAACAAATTCATAATTCGCTGATAATTACAACGAACGTACACAACAGCTGGTATTGTACTGGTTGCGATATATAATAGTATCAATATCTGAACAGACGCCTAGATTGAAAGGACGCCTTTATACAATAATAACGTATAAAGAACAAAAGAATTTCAGAAGAAGAAGAACTTTCTAAAGACAGTTGACACTCGATAATTCGCATAAACTGCACTTTTTGCTGCTTCTTACGAAATTTAAAAAAATGACGGAGGATATTGTTTTTCCAGTGATTGAAACTATGTATCACTCTTGTATGTTATACTTGTTCTAACAAACCCGTAATGCACGTTGACGGCCACATGTTGGAAAAATGTAATCAACAAAATTTCGTGTTGAATACCATTTGAATGATTATTTCCAATGCCATGTCACTTTACTTGATGCGATGCTTCGTAAACAAATTGCTGGTTAATTATTTCAAATTTTCACATCACACAATTCTGTTTATCTCAGATAAATTGCGAAAATTACGGATTTGCAGAAGACCTATAATCTGGAGAGAAAAAAAAAAAAAAAAAATACAGAAATTCGATAATTCGCGATAATTTCTCTATTTTAGAGAAAATTATGTTTGGAGAAGAACGTGGAGCGAGATAGTGCGAAAATTCGCCACGATCGGAGGATGCTCACGTATGAATCACGCCATTTATTTAAGCCGTTGCAGCACACGCGTTCGTCCACGGACGTGTGCGTGTCCCTGCGATCCGCGGTCTTGTGCATAGATCGTCGTTCCCTCTTTCTCCCGCCATTCAGATGCTCGCCATGAATGAACCGCAAACTCTTCCGTGCTCGCTCCGTAGTAAATACTTTTTCCCACACGTTCCGCCGCAACAATTCAATTCACCGTCCAAGGTTCGAGGGGTGAGCTCGCGTTATCAACTGGCCGTTCTCTCTTTATCTTTTTACACGATCCGTGAAATTTTCCATCCGTGTAATGGCAAAGAAGGGACACAGACAGACAACATCATTAACGACCGTTCAAACTAAACGGGGAACACCAGCACCGTAGATTCAGTTGCCTCGAACGAACAACAAATTCTGTGACGTAAAGAATAAAAATTCTGTGACTAAAAAATTTTTGTTTCTGAAAAAGAAAGAAAAAAAGAAAGAGTTGGATTTAAACGCTTGTCGAGTGTATATGCGCCGTTTCGCTAATTAATATTTAGATTAGATACGAGTGGACGATCGGCAAGTGGAAGGTTATTCTACTTGGAGAAGTAGAGTAGGTAATTTTATTTTCGCATACCAAGAATTGTGAAACAATTTCTTGCCGCTTGATCGAGAGAAGAGAAACTCTCTTCTCTCCCCCTCTCCAAAGAATGGCGCCTCCAACGCAATTTTGTCATACTCGTCGTATTTCCATCTCTCGTGCCGCAAATTTCGACCCACGATACGTGTTTCTCCTAGTAAAGTCGCGAGGTCGATTTAAGAAAGGTTAACGAACTCCACTCTCCTCGATAGCCACGATAGTACAACATTCGTGGGTAAAATGCTTTACGACCGGCTGGCTGAAACGTTAACAAGTCGCTTAGTCCTCCCGTCTATTACCGGCGAGAACGATAGCGGCTCCGTTAGTTGAGCGTGTGAAAACTGTGAGCCGACGTGATATTCGTTATTGATACAACAACGAATCCCGCGATTATTATCCGCGACTAATTAATCGTTAGCCGTTTCGAGCGAGTTTCAGCAACAAATACTCTGAATCATGAGAAGGCGATCCGGAGGCGTATACTTTTTGATCGCTGTTTCATAACTGATATACGCGATACTCGATAGTGAACCCCAGACTAGTCCGATTAATCAAATTACGTCGTTGGATTTTCAGAGATTCGAACTTAAATTCTTCCGACAGACGCGTCTCGTCTGACACTTTATTATACTTCAGCACCGAGTCGATTCGGTTCGAGCGTTGGTCGAGCGTTGGCGATCGATCGACGTCGTTCGAAATTTTCCCCAACGATAACGAGGCTTCGACCACGATCAACACGTGTACCGCTGGTACGGTAGGCAATAGAACGAAATTAGACAACGAAACGCTCGTTATTCCCCGGTATTAACGACGACAGGCGCCGATTATCAGAGCCAGAAGGCGAATAACGCGATAAACGGTTTGCGTCATGGCGCCACCTGCGCCAACCTCGAACGCTTAGTTGCGTAAATACCTGCCGCGGCGTGTACGTGTACATATATGTGCATTCGCAGGAAATCGTCGTCCACGGCTCGCGTGTCCACGCATCTCGTCGTGAAAGGAAACGACGAAAAGCAGCGGCAGCACGCGCAACAGGTCTTTTCAGATTCCTGCCGACACACGACGAGCGACGACGAGCGACGACGAGCCAAAGCAAAAAAGGAACCCAACTTCAAAAAAACTTTTACGCACGCCCTTATTCACCTTCGTGCATTCTACCATTTGCCTCAAACGCGTTTAACTGTATTCTACGCGTGACACGCGATTAGCGTCACGCCGTTACGCGTCGGCTACGGCCGGCCACGAACGTCTGACTCCCCTTCGGTGTCGAAACACGCCGCCGCCGCCGCCGCCGCCGCCACCCCACCACCAACACACAGCGCCTCGTGTAACCATAAGAACCTCGCGTTGAAATTTTCTTTAGTGCCCGTCACCGAGACCTATTTGACAGATTTTACGACGTGGAAGGAAACGCCGTAACATTTTGTCAATTTGTTTACGATCGTCCACCGTCCGCGTCGTAAACTACGACCGTCGAAGAAGTCTCGATAATTATTGCGCAGGTGTAGGATATACAGAGTTTACCGGACGCGCGGAAAATGAAAAGAATAATGGCTGAATAATAACGGAGAAGTTACTGCTTCACTTGACGTTACTTGTTGCGCAACGAGCACGAGATCGAAGACAATACAGGAAACACTTTCGTCGAGTTTTTTTCAAAATTCTCAACCGTAATAGAGAGATTCTTCCCCAAATTTTTGCACCTGGCGAGCCCCTTTACTCAAAAGCAAATGTTTTCCGAGTGGTTCCTGGGTACAGAGATCTATAAATTATTGCTGATAACAAAGCTTGGCGAAAACAATTGTTTGGCGTCAGACTCGTTTTGAATTAATTCTCAGTCGAATTTTTTAGCTTTGCTCAAATTTCCACGACAACTTTCTGAGATAACTTCAAAACTGTTCATTGTTTGTTAGCTAATGGCCCCTATAACTTTCAATTTTCTTGAAATTCCGTAGTTACGAAACAGAAAAAAAAAAAAACTCGTTTCTACCCTCTTTTCTTAAAAAAAAGAAAAATCTGCGTGACAACGGTGAATCGCCGATACTAAATTTCCGCTCCGAGCTACGCATAGATTTTCCACCTCTCCAATTGCGACTCGCCCACGTCCAATCACGCACGGAATGGAAAATTTAAAGCAACTCGATTTATCGATTCCGTTGTACGTATGTACATATCGCGTAGTTGTTCGATTTCGTAATCTTCGTCACTCTCGTATCGATAACCGATTCTGTTGGCTCGTCTTCTTCTCCCCCTCCTCACTGGCTGCTTCCATCGTTCCTTCGTGGCTCTGACGCCGCGCCACAGCGTCAGAATTCTTATCGAGAATAAGGCAGAGTGCGCGTTTACGTCAGAGGTGACCACACCGGAATAAGTTTTGTCGCGGGGAGGACGCGCGACGATACATACGCGATTGCACGGAAAACGATCGTTATTCCGCCAACGTTCCGTTTCTCCTCCTCCTCCTCCTCCCCTCTCTCTCTCTCTCTCTCTCTCTCTCTCTCTCTCTCTCTCTCTTTCTCTCGTTATCGTGAGGAGCGGCGTGCGTGTGCAACCGGCGACTCTAAGTTCTCATTCGGTGACCTCGTTTGTTCCTCCTGCGCGGCCGTCGATCGAGAAGGAGCTACCGGGATATACCGGACGTGTTGCGAAACTTGTGGACGCCGATCGTCTCTCGTCTCGTTTAAAAGAAGAACATAGAAAAAGTACGATAAGAATGATCATTCGTTTGTTTTCGGCTCGTACTTCGACGTTGGAATGTTGCAAATTGCGGCGGATGTTGCGGTAAAACGCCAGTCGTTGCTCTCTATCGACCGACCGAGCTAGTTCGGCCAAGCAAAGATTCGAAGTGTTCTATCGGTATCGGTGGCGATGCGTGTCCGCCCACCCACTGGTACATACCACGCAACAACGCACGTCCTCCCACTCGACTGACTTTAATTTTCAATCGCAACGCACGACGTCACACTTTAATCTGACGAAAAATGATTTCACGCAAATCGTAATCTGTGAAGTTCCCGCGAGAATTTACGATAATCGTTATTTCGATTAGATTTAAATTGTGAACTAAATATCTCGTAGCTTCTACAAATGACCGTAGAAAATGTATTTGAACACATCTGTGATGGTTAATATACTTTCGTTATAACGTTGGCAACGTAATAAAAATATCAACCTCAAATCAAACATCAGACGCAGTCTTTGTCGTTTCTCCCTTTACACTGATACGTGCTTATGCATAGTGCAGAAAGAGAGTGCGTGTGTGTGTGAGAGAGAGAGAGAGAGAGAGAGAGCGCAACGATCCAGTAATGAATGGATTAAACAGCCTGACGTCACAGGATGGATTATATAAACGGTGGTGCGCGTGACATCGAACGTAGGAAGGAAGTTGGCTTCCTTTCGTACCTAGAAGGTATTCGTCCGTATGTACGTTCGTACAATACATGCGTATGCATATAAGCGCGCGTACGCAAACGATTTCGTTCGTCGAGGGGTCGTTCATTTAAAAGCGGACGAGCTTGGTTAGAATCCCGGTGACGACAGTGCCGCCGCCCCTTTCGAATCTTCCCTTCGGCGATATCCACTCTCTTTCTCTCTCTCTCTCTCTTTCTCTTCCCAACATAAAAAACATAAAGACTATTCTTTAATTTTTATCTGCCTTCATATACCTCTCCGATCGATCGTACATATTTACAGAAATTGTTATATTTTCTGTTGCAGGTCTCGAGTGTAAATAGTTTCGGTTAAAATCACCGACGTTCCACGCAGTTGATAGAGAATCGCGCAAGTGCCAGAGAGCAAGGTAAGAATCTATCCTCCGTCCGACTTTATTGGCCGCAGTGGTATTATTTTTGAATCCACGGCTCTGCCACGGATCTAGTTGACCAGCGCTCGCTCGCTCGCACGAGTCGCACAGTGGAAACCGGCGGTTCGTAGTCAGACCCCCGAGCCGGACGACCCAGTTCTCGCGGATCTCCTAATACGCGGAAGATCCAGGCACGTGTTCGTGTGCCTGATCGAGGCAGACGCGCGGCTGGTTTCCCCTGCGGCTGAGGTCCAACCACCTCTCTCGGCGGTGGTTATTAACGCGTGCAGTCTGGGAGCCGTCTGCGGGTCGACGTCCGACGCGCAGAAATAGAAGCGCCGCGACGCTCGTTACATTCCGTCACCTACAATCCGCTGACCACCCGATCCTCTCGGGAAAAGCCGCTGACCGATCCGCCGCGCCGATTCTATCTCTCGCGTGCACGCGTGCTGGATTTAAAACGGTCACGCGCGCCGTTTTAGCCCGGCCGAGACCAGCGGGCACCGATCATCCGCGACTCCTTCCGGTCCGGCACCGTTATATATCCAATCGTCTGCGACGTTCTTCCGTTCTCCGTTCGTTCCCTCTGTTCACCACTTATTTTCTACTTTTCTTTCGTATCTATTTTTGTGTTTCTCCTTTTTTTTACTCTTGCAAATGACCATTCTCTCTCTCTCTCTCTCTCGGAAAACCTAGCCTATCAAAGTGAAGATTTTCATGGGCAACGGTTTCTCCATTCTCTCTAGTAAAAACAACGATTATCTCTCGAGCTGGTTAACGGTCACCCTCCTAACACTCGACGAAGGGCAGGTGTGTAGCCCGGTTCACAAGGGAGAAGGGCAGCTGTCGCTCTGGTCTTAGACTGCTCTCTCTCTCTCTCTCTCTCTCTCTCTCTCTCTCTGTTTTTCTCTTTCTCTTTCTCTCTTTTTCGCAGCAAGGAAATGGAAGAACGAAGGAGCGTGAAAGGAAGGGATGCAGTCCGCTGCTAAGGTAAACGATATAATAGGGACGTAACAGTGGGTCCTTTTTAGAGGCAGATGTCCTGCTCGAGACACGTGCCCATTCCGAGCTCTCTTTTTCGGGGGCCCTTGCCTGCCCCCGGCCGCCGCCTTCTTTCTTCATCACCGATTAGACCGACTGCGAGCGGAAAAGCCTGTGAGCCGCGTCTCTCAGACGTACGTACGTACGTACGTTCTTTCTCTCTCTCTCTCTCTCTCTCTCTCTCTCTCTCTCTCTAGTCTCTCTTTTCCTCCGTCGTGCCCGCTTCCGTCTTTTCTTTCATTTCTCCTTCTCTCTTTTTCCTCCGCTCTCCCCCCTTTTTCTTCTTTCTTTTCTCTTTTTCTTCAACTCGTTCCTTTTTTTTCTTCACCTGGACGGAGGGGTACACCAGCTGCTCCTCTCGTTACGGCGAATCATACCAGCGCGCCGAGGACCGCATCGACTGTAACCCACGACGACGATAACGACGACCACGATTCAAACTAGTGTCTATTGTGCGGCCTTTCTGAAACTCGTCTAGCGAGATCGTGACGGCGTTCCCGATATCTAGAAACCAGAAACTCTTCCTCCCTTTCGAAGTTATCGGTCGGAAGCCCGAAAAGGGGAGAGGATCGAGCGTTTAAAAAGTTAGTTTCGCCGTTTCGGTTTAAAACGGTTTTTGCTATTCGGACAATTCGTCCTGAGAGAAACGAACGTCTGCAAAGCCGGTTTCTCTGTTTTTCTCTCTCTTTCTCTCTCTTTCTCTCTCTCTCTCTCTCTGTGTGGTTGTTGGCTGCTGCGAGTTCCGATGGATCGAAGATAGAAGAGACGTGGAGAGGCAAACTCTTTCAAACGGTCGAGCCCCCGACGGTTGAAAGGTGCATTGAAGATTTCGTGGAAGCCGCGGTTCGTCTCCTTCTATTCGCGAACCGCATTCATGTTAGCCTCCGTGCTCGTTGCCTGAGAGCCTCTGCACACGGCGTGCGACTTTTTGAGTCGCTTTGGTCCCACGCTGAGACTATGGTCGGTTCTACGTACACGCGTGTACGTTTCTATGCACATGCACGCCGCAAGTACACGCGTAGATAGATGTAGAAAAGCATGGAACGCGCCGCGGCTATCGCCGCTGCACCTGCAATTGACCATGTGCCTCTCGTCTGCCTCTCTGACGCCAAATTCATCGTCCTCCCTTTCCTTTTTTCTCTCTCTATCTCTCCTGCTCTTCTTGCATTTGCACTTCCCTTTCGTTGACTTCTTCTGAATTTGGAGTGTCAATAACCGTGGAGCGTAGCGAAATCGAAAATTGCATTTAAGGGTTCGAATTCTCCGTCCACCATTTCGCTCCACTTTATTGAACTTAAAATATTCAGGCATTCTTCATTATTCCGCGATAATGGGAAATTTCAAATATTTCGGAGAAATGGAAAAATACTAGACACACTGTCACGTTGAACTTGATGCTTGCTAACTTTGTGACTTGCGAAATTTTATTAACAACGCTAATTGCATTAACTTGCATCATCTTGGATGCACAGAAGCAAACATCGTCGAGATATCTCGAAAAATATTCGCGAGCTCTGATTCCTCGAACATCCTTCATCGGAATTCAGTGATTCGATTGCAAATTCCTTCTGGAAACACGTCGTTGCGAGGGACAAGCTTCGTTGAGCACACAGCCGACTGCAGGAAATATCCTCGATCCGCGTGAAAATATTTACCTTTCAGCCAAGAGCCAGGAAGAAAGAGCTCGGCAAAAATGAGCCGAGGTGTTATCCGGCTCGATCGCGATTGACTCGCAAAACCGCGGGAATCGAAATCACGTACGGAATCCGATGAAAACAGAGCAACGATCCGCTCGATATCATTTTTCTTATCTTTTTCCTTTTTTCCTTTTTTTTTTTTTTT
>NW_025110259.1:501437-512813 GCF_011392965.1 Frieseomelitta varia
TTTTTTCTCTCCGATCGATCGATCGTGAAAAACAACGCGAGACAAGAATTTGGGATTCAAGGTAAAACGATAAATCGGCCACGAAGATGAAACAAGGAAACTAGAAACTCCGACACTTTGAATGTGAATACTGAGACACACGTGCACACGTCTTTTAGCATATGTATGTCTTTTACTTCGGAACATTCTCGACATTCGGACGATTTTTATTTGTTCAATTGACGAGGCACGTTCCTCTGTTTTATCGATACAATTTCAACAAACACTTCTCATAGAAGAACTTTGCTATATTATACGGATATGTATATATAATGTGTAACATATTGCATAAAATATTTTAAAATTTTATGAACTCTGTAACGAGACGCGACTGTGAACGTATACAGGGATTAGAAAGTATTTATCGTAAAAAATTCGTACACCAATTTTTTCATCAAATATATGTTTACGAGTAATATTTTAGATTACGTTTAAATTAAATTTAAACTTTAGAGACTTTTATAATGTCTACGAAATAAATTTAACATATTTTGAAACTTGATCGATGTAATCGTCATAACCAGCACGGTTTTTCAACAGTATTAACAAAATTTCTAAGCGTTTCGTACAACACAAATGATAATATTCGTAGAAAGTTCCTACATTCCATATGTGCTTGTACTTCCGTGAGAAACTGCGCTCGTCTATGAAAAAAAATCACACGAATCGAGATCCGGAATTCGTTTGTCGCACGTGTACGCGTGTATTTGCATACACCTCTGGAGGGATCTCTGGAGGAAACTGTCGTGGAAGGTGAATCGTGGCTGATCCATTATGAAGCGGTTCCTATATATCGTAACGCGACAAGATTGACAATGACATAACGCACACGACGCCACCGGTCCTCCATTATTCATCGAGGGATCATCGACGCGAATTACCATATTATAATGGCGACCGAACATCGGTATTCGTAACCTTGAAACGATGACCGCTCGTCTTGAGCCACCTTGAACGGACGGAAGCATCGGTATTTCTCGATTCTCCGAGATCCAGAGATCCAGATCTTCGACTGGTTTCCTCGTTGCTCGCCTAGATTCCACAGACCGAGACAAACATCTCGGCAAAAGAGAACGAAGAACAGCAAAGTCGAACAGAGAGCGACTGTACTAATCGCGATCGGCCGCGACTGTACTTATCGTTTCTCGGTTTACGTTCGTTTTGGTATTCCGCGCGGCGTTCGCACGATGATGATACCCGTGGCTTGTAGTACCTGCTTCCACAACGGGTCGCTGGATATCGACGACGAATTCATCTTCGTGCGATCGTGTCGGAATGTCCTCTCGGTGAAGGAGAACGAGGAAAGATGGACGTTGAGTTCTTTAAAAGCTGATCGTCGATCAATTTCGTTAATTGATAAATGCAGACGATTCTTTTCCATTTAATTCGTCTCCGGTGTTTATCCTTTCTGCGATAATTGAACAGTCCTCAACACTTGCAAAATTTTGACCTGGACACGTAATCGGTTGATGTAAATCAATCTGCGCCTATTTCTTTCTTTTCTAATGGAACACTGTATTCTACGTTATGTTGTTAGGAAAAATATTATTTTCTTCAAGTTGTGAAAATTCAACTGGTAGCACTTGTGTGTGAGAACGTCGATCAATTTCATTAATTGATAAATGCAGACGATTCTTTTCCTTTTAACTCGTCTCTTTCCCTTTTATTCTTTACTCTTTCTGCGACAAGTGAACAGTTGTCGAGATAATTCCAGAGTAAGGAAATTTTGGCTTGGATACGTCATTAGATGAATCAATCTGCACTATTTTTTTTTATTTGTAGAACAGTGTATTCTACGTTCTATTGTTAGGAAAAATATTAATTTCTTCAAGTTGTGAAAATTAAACTGATAGCACGTGTAACGAAGAAACAAAGTGAAGCAGAACAAACCGAAATGGTGTAGAGGAATCGTTTCGATTGGTAGATTAATTGGTCAACAACGAATCCGGATATATGTACTAGTAAGTCAGTGTAGTCGTTCGGCTGTCTCCCACGGCAGGGCCTCGCGCCGACCGCATTCCACTCGCGGACCCTTTCCACCGCCACCGCTGCTGGGTGATCGACCCTAATCGCCAAATTCGATCTCGAATTATCGTTGTCCCGCTTTCACGCGCGAGTTTCACGCTTTCCGTCGACGAAAAACAAATGGTCATTTTCACCTTCTTTTCCTTCTGGATCGAATCTTTCTCTTTTTCCAAGAAACATGAAGCGACATTGAGAACTGCTACAATTGTTCTCAAGAGTACAAAAAGTAAAAGAAATAGAAGAGATTTGTTTCGCAGATTTCACGAATTTTCCCGCGAAGAGTTACCAAATTATCTGATAGCTTGCGGTAACTTTGCAGCAACTTTTATTCGGACACTTTCTCTCTCTCTCTCTCTCTCTCTCTCTCTCTCTCTCTCTCGTGAACAGCCTCTTGGTAGAGAAAAGTCACAACCGGGGATAACTGTAAAATGGGAATTGGTAGCTAGTTTGTAAGTCAGAATCGAGCCACGACATCGGCGACAGTGACAATAGCGGCGGTGATATCATTATTGGTAGTAGCGGCGTAGAGTAGTAGAAGAGACACGAGCGGCGAGATAGTAGTAGGTGGTGAAGCCGGTAGGTGGAAGACGACGTAGTGTTTCGGTGAACAGCGGTTCAGCTTTCGCTAGTAGAGGCATCGAGAAGGGAAGAGGAAAGAGAAGAGAAGGAGGAGGAGGAAGAGGAGGAGGAGGAGAAGAAGAAGAAGAAGAAGAAGAAGAAGAAGAAAAGAACGAAAAGGTGAAGGAGGCTGATCAGGAGGTGAGGAGGCAAGAGTAAAGTCGCCGACTGGACTCGTACCTGCATTCCATTCCCACTGGCCGCGTAGGTCCTTGTATAGGTGGTCGTTCTCCTTCTCCTTCTCCTTCTACTCTTCCTCCTACTTCTTCACCGGAGGAGTCCTCGTCACTCGCGTTCCCTCTTCGTCTTTATTTTCGTCTTCATCCTCTCGCGTCCTCTTCGTTCCTCTTCCTCCTCTTCGTTTTCGTCTTCGCTCGTTAGTTACTTCGCCCGTTCGTTCGTCGATGTACAACCTCCGATAGCACGCGCGTCTTCGCGAATTTCTACAAAATCGCTATCGATCCTTCGCCCGCTACTTCTCTCTCAGTTTCGATTCAACGCCGAGGTAGGATTCTAAGTAGTCGAGGATTATGTCACTGTCCTCCATGCTGTACACCTATAGAAGCACTCGTGAAAACCACAGAGTGAAAAAGGTCCAGGATCCATGAATCGTTGCAAAGTGCCCATTCTATAAAAATTACATCCATCGTTGTGCCAATCTTCTCCCATCTATATTGCTGCTCCTCGTCCTTTATCCTCGCCTCCGATACCGATCTTAAGCAATCGAGGATCATATCGAACGAAGACTGGGATTATGGGTCGATTGAGTCGAAGACGTTCAAATGTTCAAAGAGACGTTTGCTCCACGAAGAGAAAATCTCCTGGGTGGAACGTCCCCCGAGTACGTTGTGGTCGTTTTTCCATTACTCGCAGAAATTGCGATACTCCGTCGCTAATCCCTTCTCCTCTGATTATCTCCTCTCTCTTCAGGCTCGTGTCTCCGTAATAATTTATACTTCAACCCTGTCTTCTCAACTTTTGTTCGTTGTTTCATCGTCCTCCTTCCTTCCCCTTCGCCTCCCCTCAATTGCCAAGCGAGTCAGAGTCCCGAGGAGCACCTTGGGAGGAAGATCGTCCGATCTAAACCCAAGTTTGCGAAAGCAGGTCGGGAGAAGACGCAAGTCTTTCCGTTCGTCATTCCCCAACAATCCCTCCCTACCCTCCTCCCGTTAGCACGTTTCGTTAGTATCTGCGTCCACGGACAAATATAAACTCGACGAGTTATTCCAGAGCTGCAATCCTCTTAATTAGAACAATTAGCCGATCCGAGAATAGACAGATGACGCGTATCTGAGGCGTCGCGGTATCGCACGGCCCACGCAGAACGTTCCATCGGCTGCGACGTTGCCCGCTTTTCTCCTATTCATCCCCTTGTTACCACCTCTTTCCATTGCTTTTGCACGCTTCGAAAGAAAGAAAGCAGAGAGTCGATGATCCGAAGGATGACGCATCTTTAACGATCCAAGGAATTCGATCTCGAAACAGCTGCTGATTATTGCACGATTTCTTCGCGTTTCTTCAAGTTAACTTGCGACTACGAAAAATGTCTCTACGTACTTTGACTCTATTTTAACCAAACGATACTTAATCGACAATTAATCAGGTACCAAGATTCCATATTTTTACAAAATTCGATATTTGTACATACTCTGACTTTTTTTTCTAATAATTTTTTACCAAACGATAATTAATCAGGTACCAAGATTCTATATTTTTACAAAATTCGATATTTGTGCATACTCTGACTTTTTTTTCTAATAATTTTTTACCAAACGATAATTAATCAGGTACCAAGATTCTATATTTTTACAAAATTCGATATTTGTGCATACTCTGACTTTTATCTAATGATTTTTACCAAACGATATTTGAACCGTAATTAATTAGGTACCGAGGTTCCCATATTTTACAATTTTTCGATTCATACAGCGCCAAATGTCACAATTTCTATAAATTTCCTCTCCTAATAATTCAGCAAGCAAGTTTAGAGATTTACAAGAACGCGGAGCTCGTTGTCAGAAGCGTCCCACAGCGTTTGTATGAAACGCGCATCGGCAGCACTCGTTGACTCGTTGAAGGACTCGCGAGGCTTAATAGATGCGGGATCACGCGTCGAAAGTTTTCGGGCGATCGGTGAACTTGAAAGCGATGGAAACGACGAATCCGCGAAAGTAGGAGCCAACGAGGTCCTCGCACGCGAAGAGGAAAGGCTTGGACTTGCACGTGCGCGCGTTACGTGACAATATGCCCCCGAAGCTCCGTTTTCTGGCTAAACTACCGATGCGAACGATGCCGTGGCGCGCGCGCTCGCTCGCTCGCTCGCTCGCTAATCGTTCGTAGAAAGTTCAGCAACCTCTGTCGACGTTTCGTCTCGTGGCCCTCTTTCTCTTTCCTTGCCTCTCTCGATAGTCGACGTACGTACGCTCGTTTCGATCCGTGTGTACTCTCGTATCGTCGTATTTAACGACTTGATTCCACTGTGTACCAACCTCTATGCTGACCATTTTTCACGAGTACGTCAGCTGCTGGAAGGTGAAACTCGGAGAGATTTTTCGATCGGGCAAATTATGTTTCTCTTTTCCTAACTTGTTCGTTCAGGCTTTAGTTCATGAATTCGAATGTCTTTATTTTCAATATGTTATCAACGTTTCATCAACTACGTATCGTCCATCCAGTTTTATCTAAGTCAAACTCAGTGACCGCGAGGAATTTATTCTTGGCAGTCTATTTTTGACAGATGGAGAGCCAACGAGTTTCATTCGGAAACCATCGCTCCTGTGCCGTTTGTCCTTCGAATTTCGCCGCTTTCGGAATTACTTCTGCTTTTTTTCCACAGCTTGCGCCGCCACTTTGCTCGTTTCGTGTCTCTAGCGTAATACTTCTCTCGGCTAGTCGAGCTCTCTCCATCTCTTCGTCTCGCTCTTTGTTCATGGCTTATTCGCCGCGATGCGCTGTGTCGCTCGTTCAATTACGCACTTCGCCGGTATGCCGAGGGAGAAACGAATTCCACGAATGCCTTGTCAAGGTGTTTCCTCGCGTTACTCCCCGCACGAGGAGAAAAGCACGCGGTTTTACACCGATTCCGATGATGCGTTGATAATGATCGGACAAAAGAGCTTCGTGCCGGTTTTGTCGTTACGCTTGTCCGTACATACGCAGTTGTTCGTCTAATATTTTTCGATCGTAGCGTTTGGTTACGCAATCGTTTCCGCGACGTCGTCTTTGTCGCTCGTCGAACGGGAATGGAAAACGGAATCCTTCATCGCGAATCGGATGGCCTTTTCGCCACGAACGTAAGACTGGGAGTGAAAAAAAAATATATTATCGACGAATTTCAGTGTTTTGTGAGTGGGTTGTAAGCTTTCAAAATTTTTAAACTCGAAATATGAAGAAAGAAACATTCGGTCGCGTAACATTCGGATGAAGCAAATGCTGGCCGACGATGCGTGTGATTTACGCGTGCACAAGCACTTGTATTGCGCGTGTGCCTCGATCCACATCTGCACGCGAGATTCTCAGGAGGGGTCTGTCACGCGTACAAATAGCTGACCTCGCTTCGTCGCCTCTATCAATGGCTAGACGCTGGTCTGAATGACTTTTATGCCTCTTCCTCTTACTACGCCCTACTGTCTCGCGATAGCCTTCGTTCCATTTCTTCGAATTCTTTTTCCCCCTCCATCGCGCCGTTCTTTCCAATGAAAACGTGACACACGCGATGTATAATGATATCGATAAAATTTCGGGAATCACTTTTAATTAAAATATCGCGATATTCCACAGGAAAATTCTAATTCCCCTTCTTGTCGCTGTATTGAGACAATAGTGTACGTACATAGTAGACGGAAAAATACCGTAACACATTCCACCCAGCTACTGTGCGTGAGAGGATATATCTATTTGACTTTTTCAACGAGGGATAAGGTAGAACACTGTCGGCAAAGAAGGCTGTTGTACCGTTGATACCAACAGTGAACGTGGCGGCTCGCTCACAGAAACAAGATACCTTTCGTCAATAAAGTAACTTAAAATCAACAGTAGATCATATTGCTCTCTACTTTATCTATATATATATATTTCATTTTTTTTTAAATTGATCGATTAACAATAAATAACCCGAATTCAGTTTTCCTAGAATTTATAGGAAGATTCATTGCAACGAGTAATAATTAAATATAAATCGAAATGATTTTCCACTTATACATGCAAACAACTTCTTCCCAAAGACCCTCACCATTAACGTCAAATAATTATCGCGATATTCCGGTAATTCTTGCTCGTTAATTTTTACGACCGATGGAACGAGGAGCAGCCGCGTCTCGCTGAGATGACATCGCGTTAATTAGATAAAACTAAAACGACAAAGCGATTCTCGGAAGGGCTCGCGCACGCATAAGCGGCAACAAATTCACACAGCGTTCGGTGCATCGTTGCGATATCTTCGTCGATTTCGTATATGTCGAACGTATGGATGACAACGTGCAAGCAGAAAAAGAGAGGAATATCGTCGACCGGACGAATTTCTCGATCGTTGTTTGCCGTCCATACTTTCGCGGATCGTCCAAGGCTCTTTTCCTTCGTCTTGCCCGGTTCCACGGAATCGTCATGGGGTCGGAGGGTCACGTCGTATCTTTATCAGGGCCTGGTGTAACCGTCAACGCGTTATCGACTGGCCGATAACGCACGTGCAAAATAGTATGCGTCGATTGATCCTCACGTTTGGTTATTAGCGAGGGGTATGCAAAAAGAAGAGGGACGGAAAAAGAAGCGAGGAAGGAAGCGAGAAGAGAGACAAAAAGAAAAAAAAGAATGAAAGAACTCCGTCAGTTAGCTCCTGTACGGATTTACGATTTCTCCGTCATCGCGGCCTCGTTATTAACGAGCCGCGATATCGCATTCCACGATAATGGAAATGTTGTGCGCTCTGAAAAATACAAGTTCTCTTTAATCGGCAATGTTTACCGCGGCCGAGAATTGGCCAATTTTTGTTTTGGACGGAGATTTCGAGCTAGAAATCCGTACTATTGCACCATGCTATGAACTTTTCGATGGGCAATTACATATATATTTATACAATTGGTGTTCGCGTAACAGAAGTCCCCCGCTCATATAACAAGCCGAGATTAGTAGGTTCGATTGATAAGAGTTCGTTTTCAATCATTTAATTGTATTCGAGCCCCATTTTCTGGTATACGTACTTAAACTATGTACACGTAGTTTCTGATAGAATTGTATGGACACGGGGCACGATTAGGTTTGTTATTGGCATGAAGAAATTTGTTCTTATTTTCGGATATTTACGATCTAGAGTAAACTCGCCTGTATTTATTTTATTGCTTAAAGAAGGATCAGCTTCGATTACCCTTATTCGAGCAGGTTACTAGGATAAACGGCTTATACTTCAAAATGATTAGCACCGGCTACATGTACAAAACAAACTCGCAGGTAACAAATGAACTCAGTGAGACAGTATGCAAAACTAGAGTGTACAAAGGAGACGAGTAATCTATGTATCGAAAGAAATCTATGTATCCCTTCACAATAGACAGCTTATTTGGGGAAAAATCGCTTCCTATCGAGTTCAGTCCACAAAAAATCTAAATTTTTTATCCAATGCTAGGCTTCACCATCGCTCAACATATGGTCAAATCGAGCCGGATTCACATTATTTGGTCCTTCGAGTCACGCCACATTGTCCAAAAATTCGTTCGAATGAATCCAATTTATACACACAAGTTCTGTCCTTTCAGCTTTAACTTGTTTTAGTTAGAATCACATACGCGAAGAATTTATCCAAGCCTCGAGAATTCAAAGATCAAGCAGAGGAATTAGATTGACAAGTGTACTCTGTCCATTGTTAGATCGTAACAATGATCTTAATAATTAAATTACGGATTTTCGAGCACTTGCAGAAAATTTAAACACGCAGAATATTAATACAGCAGAAGGTAAGCAGAAAGTAAAATTTCACGAAAAAGCAAATTTCTACCAAGTCCCTGCACTCTTTCAATCGTATCCGTGAAAATATTAATTCGCACAAATATCAACAAATTAATTCACAGTCTGTCTAGACTATGTTCTTAGAGCATCCGATTGAAAATCTTACCAAAGCAGCTCACTGGGAAACGTCGATCGTTCGTTCCACATTGTCGACTAACTCGCAAGAAACAGAAGCAAGAAACAACAGTAATCGATGCGATCGTGAGGCTCAGCAAAAGACGAAACTGGTTTTCACAATGATTTGACAGATAGATTTGATTCTGAGATCATTGTGAAAGCTGATTTTGTTTGAACATCACCTCGGAACGTAACGCACGATGGCGAGGATAAAGTGGGAAACGCGCGTTTCTCGGATCTTGGAAACGTGGATCGGGCCACGAAGATTGCGTGTCTTCTCGTTCACCGTCTCAGGGTGTAATTGTTGACGGATAAATAAATGGAACGCACAAAGGAGCCTCTGTCTGCACGTCTCAGCACGCGCTTCACGGCGCGCGACTCGAAATTTATGATTCATCGAGGAGGAAAGCAACGGAGCAGGGAGCGGAGAAGATAGAAGTAACGAAGCAAAAAAAAAAGAAAAAAAAAGGAAAAAAAATTGCTCGATCTTTCGAGTCGATGTCGCCGCATTCACGGAAGCTCAGGCTTGATTATACAACGACACTGTGAGTACGATTTTTATTTACGTATATTTTATCGAGTTGCCGTTTCTTAGTAGAAGTTCAACTGTCACATTGTATTCCTGATTGTTAGATCTAATAAACAATTTAAAAATAACACAACAGAACAACAACACCTACTTGACCAACTAGCCTAGTGAAATCTGATTTAGCCTATCGTTTTTACGAAAAAGTTTAATGACTTTTGTTCATCCTATTTATATGAATATATAAATATAATTTTTTAAAAAATGAAGTGAATGTTATATGAAGTCTTCTCCCGATGATTTCATAATCTCTTCTATTATATGAAGTTTTCTTTCGTCGATCCTATAATTTGTACCTGAAACGAATCTAAGAAAAAAGATTAGTGAAATCTGCAAAATATAACTATTACTACAATTGGATGAAACGTCGTTTTGCTGTAACAATTTTTTCCTTTTCCTTCTCACTTTCTTTATAGCTACAGCTAATAAATTTATTTTTTATTTATTTATTTATTTTTGTATTTATTTCTTAGTTATAGCTAAAGAAATCTATATTTTCTAGCAGTATTTTCAGTAATAAACGTAGGGGTAAGGGGTGCTGAAAAAGAAAACACAGTAACCAGAAGGACTACTGACAAAGAAAATCTAAAACAATAGCCAGAAGGGCTACTGTCAAACATTCGATATGAATCCGAGCAACAAACCGTATGTTGTTTCGCGCAACACTAATTTACTAGTACTACTAATTATAAAATACGAAATTTCCAAAATCAAACACGAAGAGTGCTTCGTCATGTTTAAAACTCCCGAAAATAAATACGCAACAATATTAATATATGCACTCATGTTTAAAAATGCGCAACACTAATTGCGACACGTCCAGTGCAACCATGCTAGAGGCTGCTGATGAATAACCATCATGTACAGCTCTTGTAGCTGTACGAAGTGATCTAAGAGTAGGAACAGCTTCCTACAAATCCAGTGGAAGGAATTTGGGCATTTTGTAAACGCAACGCTACTTCAAGAAACGCGATCACTCATTATCGTAACATGAACAAGAGAAAAAGAAATCGCGAAATAATAATGTCGCAACACTAACTCAAACCAAATTAAATGAAAACTATTATTAACAATATAAGAGCTATTGTACGAATGAAAAGCTACTTCAAATATTCTACCACTCTAAAAGCAGTGATTCTATGATCGAATTTAAAAACAATAGGAAACAAGACAAATTTTACTATGTATAACTTTAAGATAACTTCAAAAATTCACAATCAAAACTACTAAAAACAATCGCGGTATTGTAATTCGCAACTCTAAGGCACACTCTAAAGCAAACACGATTATCATTTCTTTGCGACTCTAATTCAAACCAATTTAATCAATTTCTCGCAACACTAACAAGAAAAACCGCGATTTGCCCAAAACGAAGATGAACGATGATAGAGAAAAAAAAAAAAATACAACTACAAATACTAAAAGAGCATAGTGACAAAGTAGTAACGAGAATGACCTCTCATGCTCTGGAATCATTTAAATGATCCAGAGGATGAGAAACCATTTGTTGTGACCCTCTTCGTGGCAGTTTGCCGGGCCTCTTCGGCTTTTAGCCTTTTCTTTCTTCGAGCGCAATGCCCGCTGAAACTTACATTTAGCTCGAGTCTTCCTAATCGCAAACCAAAAAATAACTTATAAAGGTGAAATAAAAAGATAAACCGCGGAAGCTGACCCCAATACACATGGACGACCATCGATCATAGTGATCGTTGTCCGTTCGCACGTGCGTGCTCGAGCAATACCTATATAAACGTTCGTTTCGAGACCTACTCGCGACCTACCCACGACCGCGACCGCGACGCTAAATTCGAAAAATCGAAGAGTAAAACCAGAAACAAATGGCATGCTCAATTTGTATCAATTTCACTGTCGATTTTTCAAATTAGATTTCCTGAAACAGGTTGGACACGCGAAAAAGGGACACGCGACCAGAGACTGTGCCAACCTGCCCGGCCCTACCTACTTATAATTAAACACATTCACACCAGAAAGTA
>NW_025110260.1:0-21818 GCF_011392965.1 Frieseomelitta varia
AAAAAAAAAAAAAAAAAAAAGAAAAAATGAAGAAAATTCTGACGACGAGCTTTCGGGGTCGGAATTTCGCAGAAACGGTCGAAATTTCCAAGAAGTTGAAAGTTCCCAGCTTCACGACGGTGAACTGATCGCGTTGAAATTCTTGAACACAAGTTGCCCCGGCAGATTAATTATGCAGAAACAGAGGATGGTGAATTACAATTCCGGGAAATGTTTACCTCACACTTAGCCAATCGCACGGACGCGTTTACATAAGCGTCGCGAAGGAGAAATCATTTTTACCTGGTGCTAGTTATAAAGATAGATGTTAGCCACGAGTCGCTTTCAAGGATATTAAAAACATCGATATCGCACCATCGCTGCGTTCTCTGTCTTTCGCTATTTTCTGATAATTATAAAGATACCTTTTTTTTTTTTTTTTTTTTTTTCCAAGGGAAGATTCATCCCCTTTTTCGTTTCTGTTTTCCCTGCTTCTGACAAAATCGTCGAGGAAACGCGTGTTTACTTTCATTCGCTAAAAAAGTTCGGTCTGTTTCGGCTGCTTGTTATTTACAAGTTATTCGCCGTTGTTATCTTTCGTTCGTATTCGTAAGTGAAATGAGTTCAAACTCGCTCCTCCTCCTCCTTTTTTCTTTTTTTCTTTTTCTAAAGAATTTGAGACGCGCAGTCTCGTGTTTCCCGTTAGTTTCAAAACGAACACAAATTCCACTCACTAAGAGTTTCGTTTCCTCTGGACAGGCCTGTTGCTTCTCGGCGTCCTTCCCTTCCCTCGTGTCCTTCGTGTCTTTCGCTATGCCCTTAGGTATGGTACCGTTGCTGAGTTTAGGGGTGAAGGCATTCGTGGTTGGTTCCCTGCGACAGTGAAAGACAATGAGAACGGCTTAAATCGTGCGAGATATCGATTTCTGACGCGTTAATGCCTTAGAGATAGAGACAGAGAGAGAGAGAGAGAGAGAGAGAGAGAAACAACAACAACGACGGTACGCGCGGTTGCATCGCAATGGGATATCAATCACGCCAATCGCAATTTCTCACATCCGGCTTGTAATTGTACTTCCCATCGTGGTGTGCCGCGAGTTTTCACGTTTTCTACATTGGACGTCGCAGTATTTCCGATGTCGAGGAGATTTCCAACGAGAATGTTCAATTCTCGAATTGATTTCATTTTTCGCGGTTGTTACAGACTACTAGGATAATTTTTTTCTGAATTACAATCAACACGAAAGGTATTTCAATTTTTATTTACTATATGCTGTTTACTACATGCTATTTTTATTTACTACATTTTTTAGTTACTATATGCTGCGACTACCCAATATAAATAGATTGCGATAGTTTTTAATTTAATTTAACAAGTGATAATAAGTAATTTAATGTGTGAAAATATACGGGCTGGTTTCTAGGCGAAATTTTTAATTTTTGTATTGTACTTAAATAGCAAATGGTATTGTTGAGTGAAAAATAGCTGGAGAATAATTTTTGTTGGATCACGTACAAATGAAGAATATTTTTTTCCTTCTATGTTATTTCATGACTGTCTGCTACAAAAAGGACACATTTTATATATTTGCGAAAGAATAGGAAACGTAAAAATGCAGCCTTTGATAAAATATATAGGATGACTACTGGACAGAATTCTCAATTTTCCAATTTATTTCAATCGCGAATGGTATCGTTGACTGGGAAAATTTTTCTTGAATCGCCATCAATGAAAATATTTTAACTCACGACTGTCAGTTAGTAATCCTTCAAACAAAAGATTCGCTCTTTTTGGATCTCATTTCACGTCTCAATTTAAATTGCCAATCGACAATTTTTCACTGTCACTCGTACAGTTACGCTTCTCCAAATATTAATGTAACAGTCTATGCTCAGCTCTCGTCCCAAACACACAGGGTGGGCCAAACGTTCCTTCCCACCCATTTCTTTCTCTTTCTCAACAAAAAAGTGAAAAAATACAGCTAACCAAAAACCAAGTTCATTCTAAATTAAATTAAAAGCTCAAACACGATTCTTCCACGCTTTAAAAATTAATTCTCACGAACGTTGACCGCCAGATGCGACAAGAAAATCACGAATTTAGGCAGCTTCAGATTTTCGGCCCACCCTGATTGTGTCTTTTCTCGATCGCGGATCGAGATCCATCGAAGAAGATACGAAACAGAGAAAAGAGGGACGATGGAATAACGGATGGAAGAGAAACGGCGAAAGAATGAAATGCCACTTACTTGTCGGCAAGCGTCACGGTAATTTGGTTGCCGGTCACATTTTTGCCTGCGCTGTCCCCGCTCGTGGACGCGACTGCCTCGTTGATCTGCAACACAGAGAAAACACCAAACAATCAAGCTGGCTTGCCTCTAACCGGACGACCGCTGTTACTCGCGGAAACAAAGCGATTCCGGACCACGCTCTTTCCTCGATCGATGCGCTCTTTCTTTCCTCCTGTCCTTTGTTTCACTCTCGCTCGCCCTCTTTCTCTCACTTCCTGTTCCTCATCGCCATCTTCCTCGATGGGAGAAGCCGACCACCACCCTCTCCCGATGCTCGGACTTTTCTTTTTCTTTTTCTCTTTTTTTTTTTTTTTTTTTTTTTTCGAATCTCCAACAACGAGATGATTTGCGGACGATTTGACTCATTGTATATTTTTAATCCTCCTTTTTTGATCCCTCGTCTCGATTTAACACGTTCTTCCTTGGAAAAATGTTATATATCGTGAATTTGTATAATACATGTACATAAGGGTGGGTCACAACTTGGATCACTTCCTACTAATTAAATAAATTCATGATAATTCTGTTAAAGGATTAAAGAAATGATCCTTAAACCATAAATGAGAACTTGAAATCAATAAAATTAGTTTTCTTCTTGACGCTTCGTTTAAAAAGTAAAAAATGAAAGGTGGAATTAAGCAAATTGAAATTAACATTTTTGACATAGAATCACCTCCGTTGGCATGATCGTCAAATCTGAAACATCCACATTCTCTCTATGATGGTATTATAGTAAACTTGTAACGTGACATTTTAAGAAAAACGTGTCAGACTGAGATAAGAGAATTAAAATACACGGATGTGACGAATCAAATATTCGTAATTTATTTATTGTTAATTAAATACATACAAGTTAATTAATATATATATATTATTAATTGTTAATTAAATATATATATATATATATATATAGAGAGAGAGAGAGAGAAAAGAAGAACGAAAATTCTGGCAACGATTTTAGGGTCGCAACCTGTGGAATACAGCAAAACGCGTTACGTGCATTGCGCTATACTGAACCAAGGCCACCATTCGCTCGTTTACTTTGCATTCCACCGATATTACGAGCAACGATGCCGTGACGATTTCCCTGTCAATCGACTCGAGGGTAGCCAGCCGAGCTCCTTTCCACGTGCCGTTTCCATCGGACAATTCGAATTATACTGTTGCACTTGTTCGTCGTTCAGCGGGCGCGCGTTTCCCCCTGATTAGAATGTTTGATAGACGCCGGGGCGAGAGAGACACGCGTGAATGGAATAGGAACTGCATAATTGTTTGTTGAATACAATGGAAACAGAGGGCGAGCGCGATCGGCCACTTTATCTCATCGGCCGATGCTCATCGTACATACATCGGCGCAGAAATTGCTTCCATTCGGAGCTTCCAGCCATCGATTAACCATTTATCCGCGCGATCGCTTCTCTCCAACCTAAGCCCCATTATCTTTCGACCTATTTCTTTTTTGCTATTGTTGCGAGAGAGAGAGAGAGAGAGAGAGAGAGAATAATTCGTTACAGTCCCTGGTCAAAAAATTAGAATTTACAATAGATTTTTCAATTCGTTTTGCATTTCTAGCAAAGAATTCCTGAATTTTTGTCAAGTATCGAAGTATATTGTCTAGAAAATTATCTATCTAGAGAAAGCCTAAATTAAAATATATACATGTATGCAGGGTGACTTTTGTAACTTGTGGGACCCACTGTTACGGGAGCTGATTGTACAAAAATAATGAAAAAGAGTCATATAAACATGTGTATGTCCTATCTGTCTTCGTTTTATGAGATGTAACGAATTTTCTGTTTTAATTACCTTTTACAACAGATGCACGCGTCTTGTCATTCATCTGGTTACTCTCTCTATCGTTGCTGGTGTTTCTCGAATTTGTAGGGAAGCCTTGCTCTATTCTATTTCAGTAGTATTTCAGCATTTTCAATCGACGTTGCGTATACAATAGATTATTAAATGTCCTCACAAATGGAAATCTAATGGATTCAAATCCGGAGAACGAGCAGGCCGTGCAACAGGACCTCCACGACCAATCCATTTGTTTGCAAAGTGTTGATTTAAAAAATTGCCACTCGGCCAAAATGCGGCGGAGCTCCATCATGCATAAATCGCATACGAATAATCTAATATCGACTGGAACTTCCTCTAATACTTCGTGTAAACGCGTGCTCAAAAAATCAACATACTTTGTGTTTGTTAGTTTTCCATCAAGGAAAGAAGGTCCAATTAAAAATTTATCATATATATACGTTTAAACTAAACTGGTGTTGATGTCTTGAAAGCAGAATACATTTTTAGAAATACACTCACACGTTTCTAGAAATTTTACTACGTATTCAATCGTATAAATCATATGTGCCAATTATCAACTATTGCGGTCTATGAAAAGAGAGTTTGCCGGACAGAGAGTTTGCTCTGTTTATAAAATTTATTATATCTTATAAACAAAGACAGATAGGACAGATATTTATATGACTTTTTTTTCCATTATTTTTGAATAATCAGTTCCCGAATTGGGTCCCACAAGTTACGAAACGCCCTGTATATTAGACGTGATAATGTCAATTCTTCAATAATTAATCATTCGTGCTTCCTTCCTCGAAATGTAATAATATAATATTTATTTAATATGTATGTTTATAAAATTTATAAACAGATTTATTCATAAAATTAAAATCTGTCTGTTTCTAATAGTTAATTCTCATCTGTTTCTCATAATAAATTTATTAATTTATCTTTCCCGCAAGTTGATAAATTCGTATATAGTAAAATAATTATTCGTATTAATAAAATATAGTAAAATAAATATAAATGTAATATATTCGTGTAATATATAAGAATAAAACAAATATAAATATAATATATTTATGTAATGAATATATAATAATAAAATAAATTCATATCAATAAAATGATAATTCATATAAAAACAAAATATCGGAAGAATATTACAAGAGAGTATTGAAATTACAAGAAAAGGGAAAGATATGAAACGCAATAATATGCGAATAAGATTAAATAACGAATAAAATTAAATTAAAATCAGATTAAAGTTAAAATACTGAAGTCGAGGATATATTCGTAAAATCCTTCGCAAGCAAATACATTATCGCATTGTACCCGAAAAGTTGAATCATAAGCATTCATACATATGCATTCTAATTTTTTTATTCTTCTACACCTTGAGGAAACCTATTATAAATATATTATATAATAAGTTAGTTATATAACTAGTTGTATAATATATGACTTTACATTATAAATAAATATATTACAAATATATTATATAACAAGTTTTTAATAAATCAAATATCTCGCCCCTTCGGGACGAGATTTTAGTACTCTAATTATTTACTTGTCCAGGAGGTCAGAAAGTCGATCAGACCCGACTCTCGAATGTGTTAATACATTAATTTAGAAGTTAAATCGGAAAAGTTACTTCACCTGCTGGTGCAGAATCGCTTGAATGTCGCGCGGCTGAATCCTCCAGTGAGACGCCAGCCGCTGCAATCGTTCCTTTGCACGCCTGCAAAACAGAATTATTATACTGTACGTTACGTTATCACGATGGGATCTACGTACGATCCTATTCTAATTGAACGAAGGCTAATTGTAACGAGCAGACATTACAGGGATGATACAACCCAAAATTAGAAGCGTAGACGCGTAATAACAACACGTTCAAGTGCCACTGAACTTCACCGTTTAGGAATGATGCCAACATTCCGCTCCGCGAACAATGAAATCAATGTACAACGATGCGAACAGATACTTCAGACTTTAGAACGTTTAATTAAACGGCGCCAACAAACGGTGTGATTACATTCATCTCAGTAACGCGCAAAACTCGTGCGAGGTACTTGGTCGTCAAAACAAGACGACAAATCGATTACGCTTTTTTTCTTGAAAGTTATCACAAATGAAAATCACTGGCTTCACTGTTGCTTAATTCTGGAATTTTCAATTTGATTTAATGTCATCACTGATCTCTGTCAGAGGTAATATAATAATATTATTTTTAAAAAAATCGTGGCTTCATATTCCTTAATTTTCAATTTGATTTACTGATTTGATCTCTGTCAGAGGCAATATAATAAAATTATAAAAAGAAATCGTGACTTTACTCTGCTTAATTTTGGAATTTTCAATTTGATTTAATGTTATTAATGATCTCTGTCAGAGGTAATATAATATTATTTTTAAAAAAATCGTGGCTTCATATTCCTTAATTTTCAATTTGATTTACTGATCTCTGTCAGAGGCAATATAATAAAATTATAAAAAACAAATCATGACTTTACTCTGCTTAATTTTGGAATTTTCAATTTGATTTAATGTCATCACTGATCTCTGTCAGAGGTAATGTAATAAATATTATTTTTAAAAAAATCATGGCTTCACGTTCCTTAATTTTCAATTTGATTTACTGATTTGATCTCTGTCAGAGGCAATATAATAAAATTATAAAAAAAAATCATGACTTTACTCTGCTTAATTTTGGAATTTTCAATTTGATTTAATGTCATCACTGATCTCTGTCAGAGGTAATATAATAATATTATTTTTAAAAAAATCATGGCTTCACATTCCTTAATTTTCAATTTGATTTACTGATCTCTGTCAGAGGTAATATAGTAAAATTATTAAAAAAAAATCATGGCTTTACGTTGCTTAATTTTGGAATTTTCAATTTGATTTAATGTCATCACTGATCTCTGTCAGAGGTAATATAATAAAATTATAAAAAAAAAAATCAGGACTTCACGTTGCTTGATTTTGGAATTTTCAATTTGATTTAATATCATCACTGATCTCTGTCAGAGGTAATATAATAATATTATTTTTAAAAAAAATCATGGCTTCACATTCCTTAATTTTCAATTTGATTTACTGATCTCTGTCAGAGGTAATAAAATTATTAAAAAAAATCATGGCTTCACGTTGCTTAATTTTGGAATTTTCAATTTGATTTAATATCATCACTGATCTCTGTCAGAGGTAATATAATAAAATTATAAAAAAAAAAAATCATGGCTTCACGTTGTTTGATTTTCAATTTGATTTAATATCATCACTGATCTCTGTCAGAGGTAATATAATAATATTATTTTTAAAAAAATCATGGCTTCACATTCCTTAATTTTCAATTTGATTTACTGATCTCTGTCAGAGGTAATGTAATAAATATTATTTTTAAAAAAATCATGGCTTTACGTTCCTTAATTTTCAATTTGATTTTACTGATCTCTGTCAGAGGTAATATAATAAAATTATCTAAAAGCAAATCATATATTTAATATCATTGTCGACCTAAGAGTTAATATGAAAAAACAGAAAATAATTTAAATACAATAGAATTGTGGACAAATGAAGGATTGTTGGATACTATGTTGCATTCAAAGTGGCAAAATGTGGGCCGAGGCCTACAGGGAGGCCCACAAAAGTTCGTATAGAATTAATTTTAATTAATTTGAAATGCTTTTATTAAAGGACACTTTGACATCGCTGTTGTTTAATAATTCGCACTGCCAATTAATAAAATTGCCCACTACCGTATTTACTATTGGTAATAATTCGTCGCAGCGAATACAGAATACGCTTTTTTTGATTTTGCTTATCTCTCCAGTCGATCGAAAGGTTAAACGGTCTCGATTTTTCAATTTCTCAGTTGGCTGGCCAAATAATCGAGACAAAAGTGGCACAGAAGACAAAAGACGATAACTTTATCGTCCATCGTGATTACAAGTGATTTCCATCGACTCTTGAATTCTGTCAGATGTACAACTACACAGGTTTGGTTGGGAAGGAAACGTAGGATGGCCAATACTGCGCGACGTTCCCTTAGCAAACACTGTTACTCTCTTTATTTCCTCTTAACGATCATAGTTCGTAATTACCTTTCGACGGCGATGACCCAAGCTTCTCGCACCCGACCAGCGTTGAACCCGTCCAGCTCTACTGTCAACAATTTCAAAGCAATTAGTCACCAGAACAATCTCTCCCCTCCCTGTTTCATTAATCTTACTTCTTCTATCTCAAATTTCTTTTTTTTTTTTTTTTCCTCATTTGCAACGCTCGCTGTTAGGCCTTGCGTCACACGAGAATGTCGGATTTGCATTCAATCAGCGTTGGCTGATTCGTTCGATTGCTATTCACTGATTGGTATCTTTTTGTAAAGATCACTGTACTCTGCACTCGGAGAAAGTTCTTCTTTTTTGGATGAATTTTGAATTTTATTTTTTTCTAAACGACTTAATTTTTTTTATCTTTATTTTTCTTTTTGATTTTTTTCAAAAACAATTTTACCCTTTTCCTTGCCTTCAGATACTCGAAGAGGAAAAAACGTCGCTTCGAGAAAATCGAAACTTTTTCGAGATGCAAATAATTAATTAATTAATCAATAAGTCGAAAATAATCTTCGAAAATATCCAATATAAAAAGATATTTCGTGCGACACAATCCTAACGGAACATGTAATATTAGATACCATCGTAATTTATTTTTTTTCATTCTATTTAATTATATAATGCATAATACTTTTGTCTATAATTTATTTATTGTTACTGTTTATTTATTTTCATTCGAAAAATTCATCGCTCGCAATGACCGCAGACATAATCACTATCAGTAATAGGAAATAGAATTCACATAGAATATGAAACAATAATATTATTAATAATATTAAATAAAATTAATAATATTAAACAATAATAATATTAATAATATTAAATAAAATTCACATAAGACGACTGAATGAATAGATAGAGCGACAGCACGAATATTTAATATAAATCAATAGAATTTTGAGTCAAATGAAATTCACTCGATTAACTAAATAAAAATTTCATCAATATACTATAATTCGTATTCATGTAAAACGACCATTAACAACAATATCAAATAAAGTTCACTGATCAAGTAAATCAAATTTCCCAGCCGACGCGCACAGATTGCCATTGACAATCGAACACAAAATTCACAGAAACTACTATCATTAAAACAAGAATGACATGAATTAAAATTCACGTGAAGATGATGTCAAGTACCATCGACAACAATTCAGGTAACATTTTACATAATGGGGATCGCCATTTCACGATCGTGAAATTCTCTCGTCTCGCGAATGCAATACAACAACGCACGAACAAATTCTGGTATTCTACCGTTTTCAAGAGTTTCATTCGCGTCGTCGTCGGTCGTCTCCTCGTCGTCTATGAACTTGATGCTGGAGAGGTCGAAGTGCGTCGCGACGTCCTCCGGTTGCTGGTCGCTCGCGAGGAACTCGACAGCAGACTTGGGCCCATCGTCGACCAAGGACTCGTCGACGACGAACGTCTGTCCGTCGAGCCCCGAACGCGACGAGCATCCGCACAGGATTATCCTACGGAAGAATTTCGACATCTTCTCAAGTGGACGTCGACGGATCTCCGCATGCTTCTATAAATCTGTCTTTTCTTTCTTTCTTTTTAGGATGATCCTGGGCGAGTGACAAAACGTTCAACGTTCTCAGTCTTTGAAGAGAGACACTCCACTTACGATCCTTCGAAACGCGTGAATTTTTGAAAATTCGCGATTTTCTTTTTTGAAAAATCTTTTTATCGTCTCGGACTCTGACACTTTTTCTGGGAATTTCTGGGAAGTTTCGATATTTTAAAGCTTCTGAATTTAAATTGCACTTAAATGTAGGAACATTTGCGAGATTTCGGAATTTCTTGAAAATCATGGATTTATCGCTGGCATATTTCTAAGAAATTTTTAAAGTAAAGTAAAGTGAGTAAAAATTAAATAAACAAGTAGCAAAAATTTTTGAAGTGAAGTAAGTAAAAATTTTTTTTTAAAAAGTTGTGTTCCTTCGAAGCTTCTACATTGAATTTTTACGAGCGTTCGCAATTTGGCGAGGGATTTGCTGCGAAAAATTTTTAAATTCACAGTTTATCGCCCAATTCTTTAAGGTTGGATTCATTCAGAGTCACTTATACCTTCGCGGGGAAATTGAAAATTTTTAGGAAATCTCGTCTCTCTAATTCTCGAAAATTCCTGGAGTTCTAAATTTAGTAAAATTGCTACGTATCTACGAGAACTGAAAATTTTACGAGGTCTAATTCTCCAAAATTTCTAGATTCTCAAATTTAATGAGATCGCCGAATCTTCTAGAATTTCTGGAACTTTTAAATTTACTAAAATCACCATGCATCTACGAGAACTGAAAATTTTACGAAATCTAATTCTCCAAATCTTCTAGATTTTCAAATCCAAATTCAACAAACAATCGTGCAATTATTAATTAAATAATTCAAGAAATGATTGTATTATTTAGTAAATGACAAAAATTCAATAAAATCGACGCGAAATTTTTAACGAAATTTTATCTACGAAAGCTGAAAATCTTCCGAAAAACCCTCAATTCCTCCGAATTTATAAATTCCTTCAATCTGCCGGAATCACCGAGTCTTCCGAGAGTCGCCGCAAGAAATTCTATTAAACTCTGTCGAGACCTAAATTTCACTATCGATGTCTAAATTCCCAGCTTCACCACGGGATTTCGTCACACACTTCAAGCAAAAGAAACGGACGAAATTTCACGGAATTTCACCGAGATGTCACGTTTTTTTCATTTTTTTTTTTTTTTTTTTCAACAGCGCCGACAATTTCCCAACAAATTTTCGGCGGAAATCGTCCGAGTCGTTCCCTTATTTATTTCCGCGACATTCCGCGCGACGTGACGCGACGCGACGAGACAGAAGGATGAACGAAAGGCGACGCGCCCCGAGAACCGCACGTGTCGCCGAACCATAGAAAATAAACGCTCGAACCAGGGCTGAGGATGGATGGCACCGCGAGTCTACCAAGAGGTTTATATTTGGAACCATACACCGGCACTCACCGTGGTAAAAATCAACCGCGAGACCTGGGTTCGACGCACTTTAACACCAATGCCAATGAAATCGTTAACCTTTTGCCCACATAAGGTAGACATTCGCATCGTCGTAGTTGTAATTGGGCAGTCGATCGATAAAAATTCTTTTAGACAATTAGTTTGATCTGATAAATGAAATTAATCGTCGAAAAATCGGCGAATCGACGACTTCACCGACAAATAAATAACTGATCGTCGATTAACACTGAAAGATGTCGAAGATGATCAATATTTATGATCTTAGGTGTAAAAAGAGTGTATTGTTTTAGAGAGAGATGTTTAAATGATTATTTGGGAAATATATAAACAGTCTTCTGTGGTCTATTGTAAAGTTTTGTATATAAAATTTATGTATAATATAATTATATATAACATATATTATGTATAACATTGTATTTTATTATGTATAACACTGTATATAAAGAATATACGTTGTATTACAAAATTTTGCATTATATTGTACATTGTATCTATTTACAAAATCTTTATAAACTGTGTTCAATACAAAAATGTTATGTTCTGCATTAAATTTGTATTATAAAGTTTTTCGATTTCTCTTACTGGAATGTCCTTGATGGAAATTTTGTGCTTCGTCGGTAGTTTCTAGTGTTGAAAGAAATTAATTGTCAAAAAGATCATCACAAATGAAATTAATCCCAGTTGATTACAAATTCTTACTTACAATTGGATCGAAACAATGTACTTCGAAATCGTGAAAAAAAGTGTGAAAAACATCCTGCTTTTGCGCTTCGTTCAACTGTTCAACCCGTTCTATAAATTCGATTGTACGAAACGAGTCAAACCGTACTTCATTTAACCATTGTTAAAGAAAAAAAGAAAAAATAATAATAACAGATACAAAACTCTCTTTTGTTCATTATTCCACCGTTGTCGTAATCAATCGCGATGAATCAGTGATTGCACGTATCATATTTTATATATGATTCTATATTTTATACATGTCTTTCAACAATTAATTTCTTTCAACACTAACATTATCGACGACTGAAGCACAAAATTTCCATCAAGGACATTCAGGTAAAAGAAATCGAAAAACTTTATAATACAATTTAATACAGAATATAATATTTTGTATTTTGTAACACAAATTTTATAAATTATTTTTGTATTTATAACATTTTGTATTTATAAATTGTATTTGTAACAGAATCTATAAAGATTTTATAAATACAATGTACAATATAATACAAAATTTTCTAATACAACATATATTTTTTATGTACAATTTTTACACATAACGTTTCATATTTTATTCAACTGCATCGCACAGAAATGAATCAATTGCCACACACATGTACGTTTCTCTATTTCGTCTAGTTACTTGTTACGAACAAGAAAGAAAGAAAGAAAGAAAGAAAGAAAGAAAGAAAGAAAGAAAAAAAGAAAAGAAAAATTACAAAAATTTACACTTCACTCGACTCACTGTCCGCGCGAAATGAACGAGCAATCGTGAAACCTTTCTATCCGTTAAAACGAACCTACAACTTGTCCACCCCTTTTCGCTTCATTCAACCGTTAACAAACCAAATGGACAACCTCTTTCAGCCAAGAAGCTAAGAGACACGATTTTGTCGCGTCGGGTGTTGCAGTTTCGTAGACAGAGGGCTAGGAACTGGCGGAGAACTAGAATTTCCCGAGGAGCAGCCCACTGACCCGAAAGCGAATTTCGAGTTTCAGCAGGGACTTTCATTATTTTCGCGGGGGGTTCACGAGCCAGCGAGCAGCCCCTCGGAATAATGGAATCGCTGCTATTAAATTAAATCGTCCCCCCCTCGCGATACGCAATCCCGAAATTATTTTATCTCGACGAACGATCTTTTATCTGCCGCAGTCGCCGCGTAAACTGCGAAATTAAACCTATCCTCGCCCCCCTCCCCCCTTCTTTTGATGATTAATCAATTTCATCCACGAAAATGGCACGCGTGACTGGCAGTGCGTCCCTATCATCTTCAAACAGCTCTTCAGATAGATCGCGGGTACACAAAGTTCGGCAGGAGTATATGAATCGACGAAATTTTTCGCCCACCGATCATCAGAACGCGACATGACGGTCATTGATCTAGAACGCGAAATGACATTTGGTCCGTGTTGAGACACTAGAGGAACTTCATTTTCTTTCAAAATAGTAAAATAGTAAGTTCAGAATGTTGGAAAAGTCTTGGGAACAGTTTCATTTTGCGCACGAAATTAATCTTTTCGTTTCAGATAATGTTTATACCGTTTTTGCATTAAAAATTAACGCTTCTGCAGATGGTATTCGCTGCACTAAAATAAAATTATATATATATGCACGTATACATATCTATTAATATACATATATTTATCTATAATATTATTATAGATAATACAATAATTATGTATATATATATATATATATATACAATAAATATGTATGTATATATATATATATATATATATATATATAATAGATGTGTAACATACGTGTATTAATATATTGTATTATATATAAGTATTTTTTATATATATCGTATAAAAAAAATTATGTAATAAAAATGTCATATAAAAAAATATATACATAATTATATAAAAATAATTATTATAAATAATTATACATATGTAATTACATAAAAATAATTATCATACATAATTATATATAAATAATTGCATGAAAATAATTATTATACATAATTATATGTAATTACATAAAAATAATTATTATACATAATTATATATAAATAATTACATAAAAATAATTATTATACATAATTATATATAAATAATTACATAAAAACAATTAATTATACATAATTATATATAATTTATATATATTATATATATTATTATATATATTATTACATATATGCGATCGAGTGTCCGGGATAATCCGGAAGAAAGCACGAGGCGAGAGGTGGTGGCGATCGCTCGACCTATCATCCTCCCAGCGGCAGAAGGCAATCAAGTTGAGTAGCATGATCCATCGCGGATTGAAAATCCGCGGCCGCATGTTCGCAACCGATACAGAAACCTCGCGAATTTATCCACTCGATGCACACGAACCGTCGGCGTCGTCCCGAGACCGGTATATTTGCCAAGAAAATTCGCAACAATCCCCCAACTGGCATTTTGTGTGTGTGTGTGTGTGTGTGTGTGTGTGTGTGTGTGTGTGTGTGTGTGTGTGTGTGTGTGTGTGTGTGTGTGTGTGTGTNCTCCACCTCCGGTTTCTCGAGCGAGTTCTTGGCACCGGGCCAGAACGTGCTCGAACGTCGGTCCACGATTCGGTGAAAGTGCAACCCTCTCGTCTCTCGTTGCGTCGGGACGATTTTTCAAGGGCGGGCCGTGTCACCCACGTGGATAGTGATACCACGTAGTCGCCACTTTTTCCTCGAGAGTTTTCCTGAAATCCACTCTCCGTTAACACGTCTCGTGCATCGCGTAATTTCTCTCTGTTCCACGTACGAAATTATGATTTTTCAGCGTAAATGGTTCGACACTCCTTTACAGAGAACGACGAGCTGAATCAACTCAATTAAAAAAATATCAGACCTCGTTTAACCTCGTTGCGCTGGAATGAGACGTGCCACGCACGTCGAGAATTCTTTGTGTCCCAAAATTGCAATATTTTCTTAGTTTTAAATATATTTGAGTATATTTAAATATATTTAAGTATATTAAGTATATTTAAATATATTTAAGTATATTCAGTATATTTAAATATGTTAAGTATATTAAGTATATTTAAATATATTTAAATATATTAAGTATATTAAGTATATTTAAATATATTTAAGTATATATTAAGTATATTAAGTATATTTAAATATATTTAAGTATATATTAAGTATATTAAGTATATTTAAATATATTTAAGTATATATTAAGTATATTAAGTATATTTAAATATATTTAAGTATATATTAAGTATATTAAGTATATTTAAATATATTTAAGTATATTAAGTATATTTAAATATATTTATGATATACTTAAATATATTTAAGTATATTTAAATATATTTATAATATACTTAAATATATTTAAGTATATATTAAGTATATTAAGTATATTTAAATATATTTAAGTATATTTAAAACAAAATAGGCAAAAAACGAATGATAAATTTATTACTTCTCAATAATTTCTGTCCAGTGATATTATACCGACGAGTTCAAAAGTAAAAGAAAGCGACGAATTATTAGTGTACGGTTCGGTCACTCGTTATGGTCCGCAATCAGTTATGGCCAGCGCAAGTGGTTAAAGAAACAAAACTTGATCTTTAAACCACCCCTTCTGTGCGTCAACGCTAAAAAAAAATACCAATTACGTCACGTTGATCCTACTTTCGAAATCATTCGACTTCTAATCTTATTGTTAGATGTTAATTAGACTCCCCTAACGACTTGTTACAAACAAGATTGAAGAATTTTATTTTAAGAATATTTCAATTTGACTGGCTAATTAACATTTACGAAAAATCGACGATCGATTTAATCGACCAATTTATACTGTATTTCAATAGAGACGTTTTATGCAGATCTGCGTAAAACCGTAAAACATAACCTCAATAACTGCATATACAGGATGGACCATGCAAATGGGGTCTCTTGAACAACTCCGTTTTCAGGGGCAAGAGTAAACTTTGTTAATAAAAATTATTTAGTATCATAATATGGCAGTAATAAAATCTTTTTTGCAGGTGGAAGGGTTTCGATGCCAAAAAATGGTTAGTTTAGGAAACGCTTTAATTTTAGCTCTTTCAATGGAGAATTCAATTGAAAAACTAGATAATTTTACATTTTTTTATTGAGAACGAGGACAAATCGTTTTCATTTTGCCGGAGGACACGATTTCATTTGTACTCGAAGTAACACGGATAACACACAGATTTGCCCGAAATGACAAAATCATCTAAAAAAAAATTGATTGTTCTTTTCGAAAAGTGACCAAACCATCCCGAACAACTATTTCAGCGCACGTTCAATCGGTTGATCTACGTTTAAACTCTGTTTAACGCGTTACGTCTCGGTGACGATCGATAATAAATTGGCGAAGCTCCGAAGCGAATATTCTTGTCTATCTCTGCCACCATGTTTGCAAGAACTTGCAGTTCAAACTCCAGCCTCCGAGGCACAAGGGAAACTGTAACACGCGCGCGAACAGTATGCAAATAGACGACAAACAGACGGCCAACTCTACCTCGCTCCCGAACATTAGCGAAGGCTACAAAAACAACTTTCGAGACGCTGTAGATAAAGATCGTCCCCCCCTCTGGAAAATTCGCTTAACGATCCTTTCATTACCGCGATGATTGCCGATTAACGAGGAATTTAAAACGGCGGAAACTTCCTTTAACACTCGAAGACCATTAAGAGATTACAGGTGAAAATACCTCTGGCCCGCGAGAATTTTTTAGCCGCTGGCAAGACAATGATTTTCTGCTCTTTCTATCAACGTTGAATAATATTAAATACTGATTTAAATACCGAAGATACTCTTTTTCTCGGAGAAGTATCCGAATTCAAACGCGTGCAAAAATATTAATTAAAAACATTTCTTTCGAAAATTGAAACGAAACACGTGAAAAAAATTTTTACTTCGTGGAACGTTGAACGTCAGGGTTAAACGACAAAAAAAATTCAAGAAATCGTAACGTAATGACCACGTTCCGACACGGCTAAATTCAATAAAATGATAAAGAAAACAAATCGTACAGAGAATTTGAAAAAAGAAACATCAATCCTCAAGACCACCGTTTTATTATCAATCGAAGTGTATTCAGAACTGGATAAACAACCCCGACTATCATCGTTTCTCGAATGCTGAACATATACGTTCATCTAATGCCCGAGCTCGCTTTCAAACGCCAACGGAAAAAAAAAAAAAAAAGAAAAAAGAAAAAACACCAGACGAACGAGCAAAATTTCGCGCTGGTTATCGTTCAACGCGGTTACCAGCGGCTTTAAGTCGCGTAATCAAAAAATTCACGGGATCTGGGTCGAACGACTCGCGACCTTCCTCTCTCTCACTCCCCCACGTGTTACCCTCGACAAAGTTTCGCGGCAGAGAAAGAAAAGAAAATAAAAATAGAAAAAAAGAGAAGAAAAGGCAAGGCAAAACGCGAAATCCCCAGAGAGACTGTCCGACCGCGGAACGATGCGGATTTTTGAAATTCCTGCCTGTCGGAGGGGATCGGAGAACGCGTGACGAGAATCGCCTTTTTAACGAGCGAAGCCATTAACATTTCCCCCCCCCCCTCGCCCCCCCGGAAAGTAAATTTCGCGAGAAACGAGATGCAGCTGTTGGCGCTCTTATCGTGCGTCGATAACGATTTCGTTGAATTCGGGAAAATCGGGAGAGCTTCCTTATCGATTTCTTTCGTGATTTCAAAAGTAGGGGGGGGGGGGGAAGGATTTTTAGTTCAACAGTGGGTTGATTTGAGATGGGGCGAAATGAAATTTAAGGGGACTGAGTGTAGTCAAATAAAACAGCTGATAAAACGTAGTTATAGGTGAAAGACAGTTGATAAGTTTCGTTTCTGTGAACTTCGTTCGTTTGAATCGAATTTTAATGAATGATAATTTTAAGGGAATGAAATTTTCGTTGAATTCGCGCCCGAACTATTATCATTGTATACGAACGAAAAACGAGGGGGAATTTATATACGACGATGGTCTGGAGACTCGCTTTCCGCGGTCATAATTAAAATTTTTGCATCGACTTCTTTCCCAATAAAAATATAATCAACAGAATATAAATAAAAAACAAGCAAAGAATAAAAATATAAAATTTCATACGTTATATCTATATATAATAAAAATCATAGCACAACTGCACCGACAACAACGATATAATTTAAATATAACGTAACAGTTGGCAAGAAAAAAAATGATCACTCTCGAGACAACGAAAATAGTAATGGCAAAATTTTTTTGGAAAAGTCGCAAACAGCCCACGGAACCCTACGCATTTACATATTTCCCCTTTTCTCTATTCCACAAATGCAAATAGCAATCGATGAGGTATTATTTGCGTCGAAATTTTCCACGAGTGCGTGCGTTCAATTGTAATGCGCTCGTGTCTTGCAAATGGACCCTAACTTATTGTTAGGAGACGCGACGTGTGACTTCTCTGCTATTCGGTTGTGAAAGACACGCCGCGAACGCGTATACAGTTAGAAAACTGGTTTTCGCCTGAGCGCGCGCGTCGACGCGTGTCGACGAATCGGCGATCATCGAAGTGTTGCCGATCTCTGCCGTGTACCGTGCGTACAGCATCTGCTGCATTTACGCGAGGCACACGTGTGTCAGCATCGCGACGACCCTGGGACGCTCTTGCTTACGTGGCTCGATGCCTCGGGCGATAGATTGCACCAGAGTCTTTTAAAAAAAAAAGAAGAAGAAAAAAAGAAAAATCTTTACGCTCGCTTCACGACAAAGCAGAGAGAAAAGAAAAAAAGGAAAGGAAGAAAAGAAGGAAAATTCGATGACGTTTAGAAATAATTAATGGTCACGTGGTTACACTCTAGGCTGTGAATATTTATACGCACACATATCGTGGGGAAACGTGAGTTACATATACTGGTGAATTATTTGTGATCGATCAGATGATGAACGTGCAGATGTAACGAGTCATTGGAGACTAGTATTTTATGTTAGCACATTAATATATAACATGAGTAATGGAACATATAACTGAACATATAACTGAAATTTAGGTACTTACGGAGGAATTTGTGTGAATTATAAAGATAAAGTTTGAAAATTAATGTAGATGTTACAAGTTATTGGAAGCATATATTTTTTTGGGGACAAAATTAATGTGTAACATAAATGATGGTCTTGAATATATAATATATAAGGGTTTGTAGCTATATTTAATAATTATAGAAATGATTGGTGCTCAATTCTGCGTCCACTAAAGCAAGGTAATGCACGTTTCCAGTTCTATCAAACAGCATGACCCTGAGTGATCAACAACAACAGTTTGAACGTGCGATGGCATAATGTGAAGAAACAAAACACGTCAGAAGATCGTAATTATTAAATATAAATTAAGAAATCCTCCCGCCAACGAAAGATCTTTTATTAAAAAAAAAAGAAAAAAAAAAAACAGAAGATTGTTCGAATCGTATGGATAGAAGATAGCAATAGGAAGAATACTCCTTTGAATACTCATTCAACAAGACAGAAAGGAGAAAATATTTTTCTGTCGCGTTTAAGTTTTTGCGCTCTTGGACTTAATCTCGCGTTATAGGGGATCTTACTGTCCAACTCAGCTCTCACGAGTGGCTCTGACCCAGGCGTAAGAAACAGGACTACAAAAGGAGGTCTATCCCGAGAAGGATGGAAAAGAATTTCCTAGGAATGCGTTTCACTAGAAATTCCCCGCTCGAATGTAGAACGAGGAGCAGAGGAGGTTTTATTAAGCAGGGCCGCTTATATTACTCGATTCCGCGGGCATTCCCGCGCGCTCGCGCGAAATTCCTGGAATCGTTCTTGGGTCTGAAAACGGGCGGGCGTTCCTCCTCGCCGCCGCGTGAAAGTAAAATTCGATTAGCGACGGGGGGGGGGGGGGGGGGCACTTTCCACTCAGCTGCCGAGCAAATTCGATTCACGCCGCGATAAGATCGAAACCATTAGCACTGGAAAACGCGTGCCCTAAATTGACCCACGGCTGGTACGTGCCGAGTGCCTGGAAGGATGCGATCGCAATTTATCGGAAGACTTGGTAGAAGCGTTTAACAGTGGGCCCTTTGATCCTGTTAGCTACGTACCTTGTCGCGCTGCGATCGTAAATTGTTCGATTGTTGGGGACAATCGCCCCCTAACTTCATTATCAAATCTGTTAACCGAAAGCGTTTAACGGCGACGTTCCACGCGGCACTAGCGCCAGTGTGAGCGAATTTAAACCCTTGTCTTGCAATTTTCTTCTCATTGTCACTATTCAGGAAGCATTAATGGTCAAACAATATCGTATAGTAGTATTTGCTGTTAACTGCAAATAGCCTGACTTTCGTTTGTTCGTTTTTGCGGGTCACAGGCTAGGATCTACGATTCTCAAGGATCTAGGATTCGAAAGAAGATCGCAAGATCGAATAAGAGATCGTCTCATGTAAGCAGGGTTTTCTAAAAATAGAGGGGGGGGGGGGGAATTCGTATCACTTACGGGGATGACCTGATAATCAAACGAGCGGTGGCGCTAGGCCGATGCGCACGCCAGGCATAAATATTTTCCGCCAATCTATTTTTTTCTCTCTCACCCTTTGTCGTCACTAACGGCCGTACGTAACTAACACCTACACAACTACACGCGCATACATGCATACGTGCAGCCCCGTTCATAAGTATCTACTGGGCCAGCCGCTGAAAGTGAAATTATTCTCATGAATAAACAGGAAACTATGTATTCAGGAATTGTATTTCTGGCCTGAAGCTTCTATGTAAGAAAACAGAGACTGCGGAATCTTTAAATAAATATCACAACGTTCGACGCTTTCCTCGTCCGAGGCAATTATTAATCGTTTCCATCGTTCTTCATTCGCTTCAAATTTCAATCCAATTTTCGTGCTTTATATCCATTTCATACGGAACTTTTTCAACGAGATTTAATCCTCGGTTTAACGCATACTTTCTTCTACAAATTACATGTTTGAGATATAAAAATGAACATCTGTTACCTGAGAATAGGTTATAAATTTAATCGGTCCCCTGTTGATAAAACAATTTGCAGATTTAACTGTTTTCATTGCAAATGTTACTGTGTAAATCTGACAGAAAGTTAGGTTGGAAAAATGACGGACGGACGAGGATTAAATTATATTGTAATAAGCGCGTATGATTTCTAATGTCTATCTATATCTTACAAATTACATGCAGAATCTGAAGAATCGTATATCTGATGCAGATATTTGAAAATCACATCTTGGAAAACAAAAATATTGCTGTTCGTTGTATCGTACAGATTTCCTACAAGCGTCAGGCGCATGCGTGTCAGATTCATCCGCGTCACGCGCATGCGCGCCCATTTGACGCAACATTCAAAAATCGCGTATAGAAAAACAGAGATACAGGTTAGTTCAAACGAAAATCATTCACGCGTTTCGAACCAGTATTCGAGTCTAATTGAAAGTAAGTTGTTATTCCCAGAAATACTGGAAAAGACGAATAGAAAGCTCCCATTTCATGGAAATTTGCACAAAAACCAGCAATATGAATTAAAAGCGATTTATTGCAAACGTGCTCTTCTCACTGTTAGTGCAAAATTAGTATATAATACGAACGGGGTGGTCTTGGATACATAATACATAATTTAGACTGCGATTATGAAATTGCAACAATATCTACGATCTAACAATTACTAAGATTATGTCACTAAATATAATTGTGGATACGTTCACAATACCTGTTTTCTAATTAATAACGATCGGTTTCAAATTTAATCGTTATAATCACAATCGAGTTTTATTATCAATGAAAGTCACAGATATTTCCTAAAATATAAAATCCTACGACGAATAATACTCAATATTCGATATTTTCTGAACAAAAAAAAAAAAAAAAAAAAAAAAAATACAAATTTTTCAAAGACAGTTGAAATTCCAAAAAAAAAAAAAAAAAGACTAACTCCAGCGTATCTGGCGAATCTTTCAGA